>NW_025920241.1:457946-483723 GCF_902686445.1 Sciurus carolinensis | reverse complement strand
ATAAGTTGATATCTACAAATCTCCACCAAGAGTCAATATCAACAAATCTACCCAGACACATCAATATCAACCAATGTACATGGACTAGTCAATATTGATGAATCTACATCAAATTGATTTCAACAAATCAATATTGATGGATCTACTCAGTTTAGTTGATATCAGAGAATCTATCATGACTGGTTGATATTGATGAATCTACCCCAATGGGTTGATATCAACAAAACTATACAGAATTGTGAATATCAAGAATCAATCATGGTGAGTCAATACTGATGAATGTACCTTGTTGAATCAATATTGACAAATACATATTGATGAATCAAACATGTCGTTAGTCCCAACAATCCTGCTCCTCAGTTTATACCCAAAGGACTTAAAATAAGCATACTACAGTGACACAGTCATATCAATGTTTATAGCTGTTCAGTTCATGATAACTAGGTTGTGTAACCAAAGTAGATTCTCTTCAATTGAAGAATGGATAAAGAAACTGTGATATATGTACACAATGGAATACTACTCAGTCATAAAGAAGAATAAAATTATGGCATTTACTGGTAAATGGATGGAGTTGGAGAATATAATACTAAGTGAACTACGCCAATCCCCAAAAACCAATGGCTGATTATCTTATCTAATAAGTGGATGATGATACATAAAAAGGGGGTGATGGGGGTAAGTGAAGAATGGAGACACTTTGAATTGTGTAGAGGAAAATGGGGTGGGAGGAGGTGAAGAAAGAGATGCAGTGTACTGAGACAGACATTATTACCCTATGTTCATGTATGATTACACAATTTGTGTGAGTCTACATTGTGTACAACCATAGAAAAAATAATTATACCCCATTTGTGTACAATAAATCAAAATTCAGTGTTTAAAATATGTATATATATATATATATATATACTTTAAAAATATTGTCTTATCAGGGTATATATGTCAATATCATTGTATTAATTTTGATTGATATTGATGTATCAATGTAGATTCATTCATATCAACCCATAAGGGTAAGTTTGTTATTGACTACCTATTGGGGTACATTTTTTAATATCAACTCTTTGGTGTATATTCATCAAAATTGTTTCATTAGGGTAGATTTTTTCATATTGACCAAACCAAATAGATTCCTCAATATTCCTGATATTAACTCAAATGGTTTGAATCATTGATATCAACTCAACTGGGTAGATTAATTGAAATTGACTCATCAGTCCAGATTTGGCTATATTGAACATTATGGTAGATTCATTGATTTCTACTCATTGATGTACATTTGTCAATGTTGTACCATCAGTGTAGATTCATTGATATCAACAAGAAGGTGTATATTCATTGAAATCAACTCTGGTTTAGATTGGTCAATAAAGCCTCAATGAGGTAGATTCACCAATATTAACCTGTCAGGCTTGATTCATCAATATTGACTTGACAGGGCAAATTTATTGATATCTACTCATTAGTGTAGATTTATTGACATCTATTCATTGGCATAAATTTGTAAATAACAATCATAAGGGGAACATTTGTTAATATCAACTCATCAGTATAAACTCATAAATATCTACTAATTGGTGTAGATACATTGATATTTACCTCTGAGGGTAGATTTTTCAGTATCTACTCTTCAGTGTAGATTCAGTGATATTGACCAATTGGGGATGATTGGTCAATTTTGACCTGTCATGAAAGATTTGATGATAATGACACAACTGAATGAATTCAATTTTGACTCATTGGCACAGATTCATAGAGATTGACTCAACTGGCTACTTTCATTGATATTGATATGTTGATATTAATTTGTCAGTGTTGACTCATTGATATTGACCCATCAGAGTAGATCCTTCAATATCAAGTCTTCTGTGCATATTCATCAATATCAACCTGTTGAAACAGATTAATCAATATTAAAACTTTGTTGTAGATTTGTCAATATTGAATCATCAGGATAGATTTGCCCATATTGATCCCATGAGGTTTCATTTTTCAATTTGAACTGTATTGGTTAGATCCATTAATATCAACTCTCTGATTAGATTCATCAATATTAACTTAACTGGTTCAATTTGCAAAATGTACTCATTGGGTTACATTTGTCTATATCAACCAATGTGGTTAGACTTGTCGATAACACTTTGGTGTAGATGTATCAAAATAGACTTATCAGCGTAGATTAGTCCATATCAAGTCATTGAGATAGATTATTCAATATTGACTCTTATTGTTAGATTCATCAATATCGACCCATCTGTGTAGATTCATCAAAATTGACTCATCAGCATAGATTCATCAATAGTGACACTTCAGTGCAGATTCTTTGATATTGATGAGTCTATTGATTTGATGATGTAGGTTCATTGATATAAAATTTATGGGGTAGAGACATCAATATCGAATCACCTATGTAGATTCATTGGTGTATATTCACCAATTTTCAGACATCACTGTAGACTCATCAAATTCGACTCAAAGGTTAGATTTGCCAATATTTATTCATCAGTGTAGATTCATATATATCAACTCTTCAGGGTAGATTTGTCAATATTGGCTCTTTGAGATAGATGCCTCAACATTGATCCGTCAGGTTAGATTCATCAATGTTGACTGGACTGGTAGATTTGTTGATATCAACTTATCAGTGTAGATATGTTGATATTGATATGTCAATATAGACAGGTAGATTTATAGACATTGATTCATCAATATTGATGCATCAACATTGATTCATTGATGTAGATTCACTGATATCAAACTATCAATGTAGATTTGTCAATATTGATCCAATTGGGTAGATTCATTGATATTGGCTTCATGGTATAGATTTGCAGATATCAAATTGATGGTGTTGACTCATTAATATTGATTCTTCAAATAGATTTGTTGATATTGCCTCATCTGTTTAAAGTCATCAATAGCAATCAACCAGGGTATATTTAAAGATATCAAATGAGTGGTAGATTCATTGATATCAACCCATCAGTATAGATTAGTTGATATTGACTTGAAGGCATGGATTCATCAATGTCTACCTTTCAGTGTAGTTCAGTTAATATAAATTCAATGGGGTATACTCATAAATATCAACTCAGCAGGGTAGATTTTTTAATATCAGCTTGTCAGGGTAGATTTGTTGATATCGATCATAGGAGTAGATTCACACTGACATTGTAATGTCAGTGTGCATTTGTCAATATCAATTCAATGCGGTAGATTTGATGGTATGTACTCATTGGTGTTGATTTGCCAATATCTGTTCATCAATGTAGATTTATCAATATCAACCCATAGGGGTAGACTGATCAATATCAACCCATCAGTGTAGATTTATTAATATCTACTTGTTGGTGTAGATTAATTGATATCAACCCTTAGGGGTAGACTCATCAATATTAACCAGTCATGGTGGATTTGTCAATGTTCATAAGTCAATATTAATTTGTCAATTTAGATTCCCTGATACTGACCTGAAAATGTAGATTTTTCAATATCAACTTTTCTGGGTGTATTCATCAATATAAACCCATTGGTGTGGATTTGATAATATCTATCCACTGGGGAAAAGTCATTGATATTTAATCATCAGGATGCATTCACCCATATCAACCCATTGGTGTAGAGACAGGAGTAATGGAATTGGTGAAACATTGTAATTGTCTAGCATAAGAGTTTCTCTATTCCCAGAAGATTTGTGACTGAGATCAAGGTTAGAGCTGAAAGGACTCTTGCACAGAGCCTCCTCATGCAGGATTTTACCACAGCAGCTAAACATCATGTGCCCTTGCACAGAAAAATTTCCAGGTACCAGTCATGCCACAGTCATGAGGTCATCAGAGACTGCCAATTCCAAGTCACAGTCCCCATCCTTTCACCACTGTGCACAGAAATGTACTTATTTGGGTAGATTCATCTATATCAACCAATGGGGATAGATTTGTTGATATCAACTCAATGAGTTAGATTTATCAATATTGAATTGATTGGTTTCATTGGTTAGACTTGTCAAAATCAATTCATTGGGATAGATATATAGATATCCACTTGCCAGTGTACAGTCATCAATTTTAATTCATTGGGTTGATTCATCAATATTGACTTGATGGCATAGATTTATTGATATGGACTCATAGGGGTAGATTTATCAATATCCAACTGTAGGGGTAGATTTATCCATTTCAACACATCAGTGTAGATTCATCCATAACAACTTGTTGAGTAGATTAATTGATATTGATAAGTTGATATTGATTCATTGTAGATTCATCATTATTGACTCATCAGTGTAGATGCATAGGTATCAATTCATCAGGGTTTATTTGTTGATATTGATCCTTCAGTGTAGATTTATAGATATCAACCCACTTGTGTTGATTTGTTGAAATTAAACCTATGCAGTAGATTCATCAATATTGACCTTTCAAGGTATATTTGTCAATATTGACCCATCAATGTAGTTTGGTCAATATTGACCCACTGTGTTAGATTAGTTTATATGAACATATTGGGGTAGACTTATCAATATTGATACAAGCATATAGATTCATAAATATTGACTTGTTGCAGTAGATTATTCATTATCAATTTGTCATTATCAATGAGATGATGTTTCATTGATGTCAACATTTGGATAGATTTGTGGATATCAACTTGTCAGTGTAGATCATCAATATTGACCCATTGGTGTACAATCATCAGTATCAATCCATCAAGGTAAATTAATCTCTATTGACCCTTTGAAGTATATTTGCCAATATTGAATCTTTGGTGCATATTCATTGTTATTGACTTGTCTGTGTAGATTCCTCCACACCAACCAATTGTGTTAGAAGAGTCAATATGAACTTGATGGGATGTATTCACTGATATCAATCATAGGTGTTAATTCATTGATATTGATTCATTGGTGTAGATTCTTTGATATTGGCCCATTGAAGCAAATTCATTGATATTGTCTCTTCAGTGTAGATCCGTCCATATCAATTCATTGGGTTAGATTCATGAATATCAGCTTGGTAGGGTAGATTCATTGACAATGACCTGTAGATGTTGATTCATCAATATTGACTCATTGGTATAGATTTGCTGATATTGACTTGTTGGGGTGTATTGTTCAATATTGATTTGCTGATATTAATTCTTCAAAGTAGATATGTCAATATTGATTTAATGGGGAATGTTTGTCAATATCTACTCACCTGTGTAAATTTGTCAAATCTGGACCATCAGTGAAGATTCATGAAATATGACTCATCATGTTAGATTCATTAATTTCTACTCACTAGTATAGATTTGTTGATATCAACACATTGAGGTAGATTCATCAATATTGACTTTATGGGGTTTATTTGTTGATATTGGCACATTGATGTAGATTCATTGATATTGACTCTGGGGTATATTTGTTGATATCAACTCAGTGGGAAGATTTGTCGGGGTACTGCGGACCCCAGCCCTACGATGCGGCCAAGATGGCGCCTGGCAATGTGCCAAGGAAGTGCTGAGAGCAAAACCAGGTACCTCCAGCAGACTAATTCTCTGTGCAACAAGTGGCGTTATTTGAGGAAGTTAATGTGATTGGCCATGGGTCCTCGTGGACACTGCATGCTTGCTATATGCACACTATTATGCTCCATTACTGTCCATGCTTTCTCCTCGTGATCTATAAGCTGATTGGTTGTTGTATGTAATGTAAGGCCCTTGCAAGAGCGGCCGGCGTGGCCAGCCAGAAGTAGCAGATAGCAGAAAATAAAGAACTTGCTCCGATCCGGTGTCGTGTCTCTCTGCGGGCGGGGAGCGCGATAAATGGTGCCGAAACAAGCCGGGATCGAGTAAAGACATAAGGGTAAGTTCACATAAGTTCTCAAATCAAGACAAAATTAGTCCGAGGGTACAAAAGGTGAGACGTCTCGACGATCGCGGAGCCACGACAATCCATAACAAAAGGATCCCCGTGGGAGGGACGAGTGAAGTGGCCAAATACAGACTTATACAGTGATACCAAACTGTGTATGTGTGTGCGTGCGTGAGCATGTGTGTGTGCGTGCACGCGATTGTCTTTTTGTTTGTGTGTTTAAACTAGCTCGTAGTGCTGTAATATTTAATCATGGGAACGGAACTGTCTAAGATTAGAATGCAGCAGCCTCTTAGAGAACTATTAAAAAATCACGGAACACCATTGAAGGCAAAGACGGCTCTGAAGTTTCTTGATACTGTAGAGAAAGTCTCTCCGTGGTTTTTAGACTAAGGGCTACTAAATCTTCCTCAGTGGGAGCAGCTAGGAGAGGATTTGCGCGATGCGGAGAGACGAGAGCCATTGCCAATGGGAACATTGGCCATATGGTCGCTTATTAAATCTTGTTTGATGCAGCAAAGTAAATCAAAAAACCCTTTTAGGGTTTTAAAGGGGCCTTTAGAAGAAGGAAGTCAGATCTTAGAAGAAATTAAAGAGGAACAATCATGTTCTCAGAATTCAGAAAGAGAAAATTATACAGAAAGGGAGTGTTCTGAAGAGGAACTCACTGGGGAAGAACTTGAAGAAGCTATGGAAAAGTTAAGCATGCAACCCGAGCGCCCCCTAGCACCTAGACTGCTTAGTACACCTGTTGCCCCTAGTGCACCACCTATGGAGTTTAAGAAAAAGGAACACCACAGTAGACATCGAGGGTGGGCCTCCTTACAAAATGCTACATATCCGGTATTTGAGGATGCCCAAAATCAAAGGTTTCATCAGCTGTTAGATTTTAAAATTGTTAAACAGCTGAAAGAAGCAGTGAGCACTTATGGGCCTCAATCGGCTTTTACAGTCTCACTGGTAGAGACCATGATGTCCTTAAATATGCTACCTTTGGATTGGACTAATCTAGCTAGAGCAACCTTGTCAGGGGGACAGTATCTTATGTGGAAAACAGCTTGGCAGGAAATTTCAATGGACACTGCAAGGCGCAATGCAACTTCAGGGAATCCGCAGGTAGACAGAGACATGTTGATGGGAACAGGGCCTTATGAGGGAGTCCAGGCACAGATTAATTATCATCCTGCAGTGTATGCTCAAATTGCTGTGGCTGCTATTAAAGCATGGAAAACCCTACAAGGGTCAGGAGATTTACAAGGACAGTTGTCAAAAGTTACCCAGGGAAGTAATGAGCCCTATGCAGACTTCGTTGATAGATTAATTCAAACAGCTTCTAGAATTTTTGGAGATGCTGATCAAGCAATGCCATTAATAAAACAGTTAGCCTATGAACAAGCCAATAAATGGTGCAAAGATGCCATCAGGCCATGGAGAAATAAAGACTTGTCTACTTATTTAAGAGTCTGCAAAGACATTAATGAGGCCTCTGGAAATAGTGCTGCATTTATTGCGGCACTCGACAGACAAACCTCTGTTCTTGCCACAGCATTAGCACAAAGAGGAGGGGGTAAAAAAGGGGGACCTCCTGGTTCCTGCTTCATATGTGGACAAATGGGACACTTGAGAGCATGTTGCCCTTCCAGGAACAATGGCCAAGGAAAGGGGCCCGGGTTATGTCCTTGGTGTAAAAAAGGAAATCATTGGCTTAGTGAATGTCATTCCGTTAGGGACAAAGAAGGGAATCCTTTACCAACTAACCCCAAGCTACAAAAAAACGGGGTGAGGGGCCCGCCCCGGGGCCCACAACAATTATACAGGGTAATTCAAGTGCCACGACAGTGGTATCCTCCAACCTAAAAGGGAATAAAGCTCAGGAAAGAAGAGCCACCTCAGGAAGTGCAGGATTGGAGATCTGTGCCACCTCCAGACTCGTATTAACCCCTGATATGAGTGTACAAATGATAGACACAGATTGGGAGGGAAATATTCCAGCAAATTCAGTAGGATTGCTTCTAGGCAGAAGTTCTTCTACCTTAAGAGGTCTTATAGTCCACCCAGGAGTAATTAATCCTGATTTTCAAGGACAAGTTAAGGCTATGGTTTCTTCACCCAAAGGAATCACAGTCATTTCTCCAGGAGATAGGATAGCACAAATGTTAATTTTACCTAGTCAGCACTCCTTGTGGCCTAGTAAGGAGACAATAAGGGGAACTAACAGATTTGGGTCTACAGGAGGACCCTGGGCTAATTTTACTATGGACCTCCAAGATAGGCCCATAATGCAGTTAATAGTGGGGAATAAACCTTTTATAGGATTACTGGACACAGGAGCTGATAAAAGTATAATAAGTGAGGCAGTTTGGCCCAAAGGTTGGCCTGTAGTTACAGCTAATCAAAATTTACAAGGTTTAAGTGTGGCTCAATCACCTAACCAGATTGCTGCTTCGCTGTCCTGGAGGGATAATGAGGGCCATTCAGGGATTTTTCAACCATATATCTGTAAAATACCTATTTCCTTATGGGGGAGGGATGTCTTAACTCAAATGAATGCTAAATTAACAACAAATATTAATTCTAAACCTGTGACACATATGATGAAAAAGATGCAATATACAGAAAGTCAAGGGTTAGGTCGAGAACAACAGGGATCACTACAACCCTTGCCCTTACCTCCTCCAAAAAATGATTTCAGAGGGCTGGGTTTTATGTAGGGGCCACTGTTATTACACCAATTCCAATAGTTTGGAAAAATGATGAGCCACAATGGATTTAACAGTGGCCCCTTACTACAGTAAAGTTAGAAGCAGCTCATAAACTAGTACAAGAACAAGTACAGGCAGGACATTTACAACCTTCTACTTCTCCCTGGAATACTCCTATCTTTGTCATTAAGAAAAAGTCTGGAAAGTGGAGACTATTACATGATTTAAGGGCCATTAATGCACAGATGTTCCCTATGGGTCCTATACAACGGGGATTGCCTTTAGTTACAGCTTTACCTAAAAATTGGCCCACTGTCATTTTAGAATTAAAAGATTGTTTTTTCTCAATCCCATTACATAGAAGGGATTGTTGGCGGTTTGCTTTTACCTTACCTTCTCTCAATCATGCACAGCCTGACCAAAGATTTGAGTGGACCGTGCTGCCTCAAGGCATGACTAATAGTCCCACGTTATGCCAAATATATGTAGATAAAGCCTTAAAACCTACAAGAGACAATTTTCCAGATTTATTGATTTATCATTATATGGATGATATCCTTATCTGCCACAAAAACAGACAATTCTTGGAAAAGGCTTTACAATTTTTATTTCCACTCTACAACAATATGGCTTAAACATCTCTCCAGAAAAGCTACAAATGGGAGAAACTCAAGAATATCTAGGCACTAAGCTTACAGCTACTATGGTAAAGCCTTTAAAATTAACCATTAGAACCGATAAGCTTAAAAATCTAAATAATTTTCAAAAACTCCTTGGAGATATAAAATGGATTAGGCCATATTTAAAGATTACCACAGGAGAGCTGAAACCTCTATTTAATATACTTAAAGGAGACCCTAATCTCCATTCCCCGAGAGTCCTTACTTCGGAAGCACAAAAGGTTCTCACGTTGGTAGAACAGAGATTGCAATCAGATCATACAGAAAGATGTGATCCATCCCAACCTCTATTGTTGATTATTATCCCAGAACAACATAGCCCATATGGAATTCTATGGCAAGGAGGACCTTTACAGAGTATCAATCTCCCAGCATCGCCCACAAAACAGTTACAAACATTTCCTAAGGCAATAGCTCAGTTGATATATAAAGGGTTAGAGGCCTGTATTACCATATTTGGAAGTCACCCTAATGTAATTATTATTCCCTATACTAAACTACAAATGCAGTTGTTGATTCAGCATGAGGATGACTGGGCTGTTTTATATAGCTCAACTATAACTATAGCAACATTTGATAACCATTATCCTAAACATCCATGGATACAGTTTTGTAAAAATACTCCAATTATATTTCCAAAAATTACAAAGACGCAGCCTTTGCGTCATTGCCAAACAATATTTACTGATGGATCTAAAAATGGAGTGGGAGCAGTAATAGTTGGAGATAAAACTGAAACCATCATTCTCCCTTCCTCATCTGCCCAAGTAGTGGAGCTTGCTGCAGTAGTCTTAGCTTTTAATATCATGATGGATCAACCTTTTAATCTGTTATCTGACAGTTATTATATAGTACAATCAATACCTTGTTTAGACACTGTGCCTTATATTCCTGATGGATCCACAGTTGCTCCTTACTTTCGAACCTTGCGTGCCCTAATTTTAGACTGCAAATACCCCTTTTATGTAGGACATATTAGAGCTCATTCTGGCCTACCAGGACCACTTGCCAAAGCAAATGCTAAGGCTGATAAAGCCACAAAAACCATCTTTGCTTTTACACTATTTGAACAAGCTAAGATGTTTCATTCACAATTTCATGTTAATTCTACTACTCTTAGAAGAAAGTTTTATATTTCTAAAGATGTTGCTAGACAAATTGTTAAAACATGTCAACATTGTGCCACCCTATTGCCAGTACAGTCTGTTGGAGTAAATCCCAGAGGACTGTTACCTAATCATATTTGGCAAATGGATGTTACTCATTTTTCAGAATTTGGAAATCTCAAGTATATTCATGTTTCAGTAGACACCACTTCAGGGGTAATCATGGCCTCAGCTCACACTGGTGAAAAGGTTAAAGATGTTATACAACATTGTTTACAAACATTTGCAGCCTGGGGCGTTCCAAAAATCATCAAAACTGATAATGGGCCAGCTTACACATCCAAAAGTTTTCTTCTATTCACCAAAAATTTTGGTATACAGCTCATCACAGGAATTCCTTATAATCCTCAAGGACAAGGAATAGTGGAACGCACTCATTTAACATTAAAAAATTGTTTAATAAGACAAAAAGGGGGAATAGGTGCTGACTTTAGAGCACCTAAAGACAAACTAAATTTAGTACTCTTTATTTTAAATTTTTTAAATGTGGACAAAAATGGAAGCACGGCTGCAGAGAGACATGCTAATCCCACAAGTACTCAAATGTGGGTAAAATGGAAAGATATTCTCACAGGTACATGGAAAGGTCCAGATCCAGTTCTTCGGTGGGTCCGAGGGTCTGTTTATGTCTTCCCACAGGATCAGCAAACACCAATTTGGATACCTGAAAGGTTGACCAGACTGGTGCATCAAAGTAATGATGAAGAACATCATGCTGATAAGCGCCCTGCTAATGATGATGTTGACACTGGTGAAGACACGAGAATTATGGGTGATAGTTAAAGCCTGGCCATATCCTTTACCATTAACTAATACTTCCTCTTTACTTCCTCCGTTGTTCACCACCAAGGCGGCTACAGGATTACCCACTACGTCTTTTGATCCAGATACTCACCTATATAATTTTTCCACTTTCTCCCTCCCTGGAACCTTGTGCTTTGATATACCTGAGGATAATGCTATTAGTAGTAATGACTTTAACCCTTGTATTGTTCTCCAAAAGCAGGTACAGGGTTTCTTTACATCCAGGGATTCTCCTGATGCTCCACCCCAAGGCTATGGTACGCTTGGTCTTCAATTTGTTAATGGTACACACATAACCATATCAAAGGAATATTGGGAAGGGGAAGCCACCTTGATTACAGGACTTATACCTCACAAATTACCACTTCCCACTAATGGATTTAAAACTCCCAGACTTTTTCCTCCATGTAATCCAAAATTTTCCACACTTCCTACCTGGACAGGTTGTCAAAATGCTGAGCAAGCAGCCCCAGTTCAACATGGATTTTTCTTCACACCAAATTTTACTTCTCAGTGTACTACTGATGACTTTGATGATTATGACGGCAAATTTGGCGGAAGGCGCACAAATCCTTTTGATAACTGGTTGCTATTTACCTCGACTTCAGGATATACTAACTTACAACCTTTTTTTGCTCTTAAAGGAGGATCTTTCAGACAATGCAAATGGAATTCTAAGAAGTGGAGTGGAGTTAACAGGAGTGGAGCCAAGACTACTACTAATTGTACTCAAAATCTTTCATTCTTGTCCACCCCAGTCGGTGTGTTCCCTCCTTTTATGTTTTTACTAACTAACACTAATAGCACAAACCTTAATTGCTCTCAATCTAGATGCTACCTTTCTCAATGTTGGAATGCTGCCAATTTCTCCGAGCGGTCATCATGCGAATCCCTACTTTTCTGCCTATGCCAGTTTCTGTTACAGATGATGAATTGCCAGTATTGCTTTCCAGAAATAAGAGGGATTTTGGAATCACCATAGCAGTCATTACCACCGTAGTTGCATCAGCAACAGCAGCCGCTGCAGCAGCTGTAGCCTTGACGACATAGGTACAGTCAGCAACTAAGCTTAATGATGTGGTCCAGCAGACAGCTACTGCTCTGTCTACTCAACAAACAATGGATCAACACCTAAAAACAGGACTACTTTTGGTGAACCAGCGTGTGGACTTACTTCAAGAACAGATGGACCTTTTACAGGAACTGTTAAATGTGGGGTGTATCTATCATCTGCCGGGACTGTGCGTTACACCTGTAGCTTATCATAATCTTAGTTATGCAGCAAATTTGTCTAAAATCATATCTACTCAGCTACGTGCCAATTGGTCTTATAAATTTGATAATCTTACTGCCATTCTTAGATCACAAATTGTTAGCCTTAATTCTACTAGAGTTAATATAGCCCCTATATCTGAAATGCAAAGTTGGTTATCCTCTTCTTTCAGTTTTGTAAAGCAATGGGCAGGAATGGGAGCATTGTGTATGTTAATGATTATTGCAATTATCTTCCTCACACGCTTTATCATGCGTATACACCAAGTTCATGCCAGAGATCGCATCATTTTCCATCAAGCCATGATGACGTTAGAGGCTGGCAGTTCTCCTCAAGTCTGGCTGAGCATGCTGGACCGGTAGTCAATAACGGGTAAGGAAGGAGGTAACCTCGTACCGACCTAAGACAGGAGCTGTAGCATGCTCTGCAGTTATCCGATGACGGGTAAGGACGATGGTTGACCACTCCGCCTAAGACAGGCACGGTCCCGAGCCAGCATTCTTTTAATAAATAAAAAAGGGGGAGCTGTCGGGGTACCGTGGACCCCAGCCCTACGATGCGGCCAAGATGGTGCCTGGCAATGTGCCAAGGAAGTGCTGAGAGCAAAACCAGGTACCTCCAGCAGACTAATTCTCTGTGCAACAAGTGGCGTTATTTGAGGAAGTTAATGTGATTGGCCATGGGTCCTCATGGACACTGCATGCTTGCTATATGCACACTATTATGCTCCATTACTGTCCATGCTTTCTCCTCGTGATCTATAAGCTGATTGGTTGTTGTATGTAATGTAAGGCCCTTGCAAGAGCGGCCGGCGCAGCCAGCCAGAAGTAGCAGATAGCAGAAAATAAAGAACTTGCTCCGATCCGGTGTTGTGTCTCTCTGCGGGCGGGGAGCGTGATAAAGATTTATTGATATTGAAGGGTTGACAAGACTTGCATCCTGTTACTCTACATCCTCCTACAGAATGGTGTGAGTGAGGAGAACCTAGCCAAGCTGCTCCAATATGCCAATGTGCAGGCCTACAGCAGCTTTATCTGGAACCTGGAGCAGCTGGGGGGGTACAGTCACCAATCTTGGGGACTCAGGGACTTCAATCTGGCTGGAGCAGAGGGAACAAAGTAAGCACACCTATCAGCTGTCCCTGCTGGACTCCAATCATCAAGGACATGATGGAGGACGTGGTGGAGGATGGCCTGGACCAAAAGCTGTGGCCCTTTGTGTCAGACCCTGCTCCCACATCCAGCTCCCAGGCTGCTGTCAGTACCCGCTTTGGCCACTGGCACAAGAAAAAGGTGGGCATCGAGGCACAGCCTGGGTCTAGGCTCATCGTGTACATCATGGGTTGTGTGGCCATGTCAAAGATGAGGGCCGCCTATGAGGTGACCAGGGCCACTGAGGGCAAGTGGGAGGTACTTATCGGCTCCTCACACATTCTCAGCCCGACCCAATTCCTGGATGACCTCAAGACGCTGGACCAGAAGCTGGAGGACATTTCCCTGCCCTGACCTTGTTCCCCATCTCTGATCCCTCCTCTCCAAAGAATAAACTCTTCCCTTCTCTCTGCCAAAAAAAAAATTAATTTAAAATTTAAAATTTAGTTTAAATTCTGTTTTAGGTCATGACTTTTCAGAATTTTGCCAGATTATAGGAGGGAAAAGTTAATAAAATCATAGAAAGTAAAATTTAAAATGACCTACACTTGTAAATGTTAGAAAATCTTACAACCATGAAACTGAAAGAGATATGATAAATTTTATTTATCTCAGTAAATGATATGATAAATTTCTCCAAGTTGAAATTTTTTTTTCTTTTTAATTTTTTTTTGTAGACAAAAGGGATACATCTTATTTCTCTGTACATGAAGTAGAGATATACCATTTGTGTAATCATACATTTACCTAGTGTAATAGTTTTTGATTTATTCTGTTATTTTTTCTCCCCCACCCCTCCCACCACTCTTATCCCTCTATAGAGTCCCTCCTTCCTCCATTCTTTCCCCCTTTTTACCCCCTACCTGTGTTATTATACTCTTATCAGTGAGATCATTTGTCCTTTGGTTTTTTGAGATTGGCTTATTTCACTTAGCATGATATTCTTCAACTGCATCCACTTGCCTGAAAATGCCATAATTTTATTATTCTTTATAGCTGAGTAATATTCCATGGTATATGTATACAACAGTTTCTTTTTTTTTTTTTTTTTTTTTGTTTTGAGAGCAGCGGCTTTATTGCAAACAATTATCTTCACCCTGGACAAAAAGAAGAAAAGCACTGCACCATCCCCTTCTCCAAGTAAATGCAAGATAATAAATCCTCTTTTGGAAAATAATCTCACCACTTTTCAATTTTGATCTGTTTAGAATTTTTGTTTATCAGTAATTGGGCTGCTGCTGGACTTGGCCCAATGCAACCTTATTTAATGTCTGATCCAATGTTGGCTTTGTCCCGCTTTAATTATGTATGAAAACAGAACAAGTAGACAATAATTGATAGTGCTTCCTGCATTGTTTTCAATAGAGCTTTATCATCATAAGGGGACCAAAAAAACTATCCAAACTGTCTCCCTGTCACCAGGGAGAAATACAGGCTGCCCTAGCTATAGAAACAGATTTTTTTCTTTCCTTTTCTTTTTCATTCTTTTTTCCTTTCCCCCCCTTTTTCTTTTTCCTTTTTCTTTCATAATGTGAATCTCCTGGACAGGCAGATAAGCTGCTAATTCTATTAATTTTCTTATCAAAATCAGCAAGGTAACCAAAGCTTCCAATTTAGTGATTTATTATCCTGAGCAAGCTGTGCAGAGTATGCCTTTCATATTCTGTAATTGGCACTAGAGGGGAAGAGACTTTCAAGGGAGATGCACTCAGCTAACCGTTTCCATTTCAATTGACTATTGAGCAAACAAATGGAGTGTCCTTTCATTGGCTTAAAACATTTTAAATGATAAAGCTAGCAATTCTGCATTTGAATATATGCCAGTGGATATCTGTGCAGGTGATACTGACCCCTAAGACATTAAAATATGAGCATAATAACATCTCTGTATAGGATTTGTTATCAATAAAATATCCAAGTGTGATATGTTAATTGATATGCAAAAGGCCAAAATTGATCATATATGTAATATGACCCTTATTATTATACCATCCCAAAGCCCCTGGAAATAAACATCTTTGCATACTGAGTGCTGGATTCTTTTGTATATGAAAGTTGACTGTATAAGCAGTGGATTCAAGTATTTAAGCATTAAAATAAACAGCAGCATCAAAGGCAGGGACATCCTCAGTTGGAAACGAGAGAAAGTGGTTGGATGCTAGGAGTGAGTGAGACTGAAATATGGATATAGAAAGGAGACTTGGTTTGGGGTGGAAACCAATGACTTTTTGTTGGTGTCAATGATTCAATCTTCCTTTAAAAAGGAAATTTGATACAAAATTGCTCTCTTCTAGTTTAATGGTTGCAAAGGATCCTGCCTATGTTACCCTACTTAAATTTAAGAGCAAAGTTCTAATATCCCCATTTCACAGAAAATGCTTAGAGAAGTTAAGGATCATACATAGTGTTTAGATGCTGGTGAGGTTAAGTAACTTGTCTGCACTTGGTGAGAACGTTAGCTGGGATCTGAATTCAGAACCATGAGATTACAAAACTGTTTTCTAATCAGTGTATTACTCTTTCCCCAGACTTGTATTTCTGGAAGAAATAAGACCTTAGACCCTTAAATGTTAAGTATAAATCACACTTTGAATTACGCCCTAGCCAAACCCTTGAATTAGTTTTTGGTACTTAAAGCTTCAAAGAAAATTCATATTAAAAATTGAATCACTTTTTCTTATGATATATTTCTCAAGAATGATGATATTTTGACAATTTAGAACTTCCCTCCTGATTCCTTGGGATTTTTTTTTCTCCTCTCACATTTCTTTTTTTTTTCTTTTTTTTTTATTGTATACAAATGGGATACATGTTGTTTCTCTATTTGTACATAGAGTCAAGGCATACCATTTGTGTAATCATACGTTTACATAGGGCAATGATGTTTATTTTTTCCCTTCCCCCCACCCCTCCCACACCTCTTTTCCCTCTATACAGTCCTTCTTTCCTTCATTCTTACCACTCTCCTTATCCCTAACCCTAAACCTAACCCTAAACCTAATGCTAACCCCTCCCACCCCCCATTATATGTTCTCATCTGCTGATCAGCGAGATCATTCGTGCTTTAGATTTTTGAGATTGGCTTATCTCACTTAGCATGATATTCTCCAATTTCGTCCATTTGCCTGCAAATGCCATAATTTTATCATTCTTCATTGCGGAATAATATTCCATTGTATATATATGCCACAGTTTCTTTATCCATTCATCAACTGAAGGGCATCTAGGTTGGTTCCACAATCTGGCTATGGTGAATTGAGCAGCAATGAACATTGATGTGGCTGTATATCTGTAGTATGCTGATTTTAAGTCCTTTGGGTATAGGCCAAGGAGTGAGATAGCTGGGTCAAATGGTGTTTCCATTCCAAGCATTCTGAGGAATCTCCACACTGCTTTCCAGAGTGGACTGCACTAATTTGTAGGCCCACCAGCAATGTATGAGTGTACGTTTTCCCCACATACTTGCCTACACTTATTGTTGCTTGTATTCTTGATAATCGCCATTCTAATTGGGGTGAGATGGAATCTTAGGGTAGTTTTGATTTGCATTTCTCTTATTACTAAGGATGTTGAACTATTTTCTCATATATCTGTTGATTGCTTGTAGATCTTCTTCTGTGAAGTGTCTGTTCATATCCTTAGCCCATTTGTTGACTTGGCTATTTGTATTCTTCAGTGAGAGTTTTTTGAGTTCTTCATATATTCTGGAAATTAGTGCTCTATCTGAAGTATGCTTGGCAAAGATTTCTCCCACTCTGTAGGCTCTCTTTTAATATTGCTGATTGTTTCCTTTGCTGATAGAAAGCTATTTATTTTGAATCTATCTAAGTTATTGATTCTTGCTTTTATTTCTTGTGTTAAGGGCTAAACCCCTATCTCTCACCCTGCACAGAAATCAACTCACAATGGATCAAGAGCCTTGAAATCATACCAGAGACCCTGCATCTTATAGAAGAAAAAGTAGGTCCAAATCTTCAACTCGTTGACTTAGAATCAGACTTCCTTTCTAAACTGAAAATTTTAGAACATCTATTTTAAGATATAATTGTAAACACTTTGTAAACTTGGTAATTCCAACCTCTTAAGACTTTAGAAAGTAAGCATGTTGGAAATAATTGATGAAATTTTATAACCACAATAAATTTAAGTTAGGTGTTTGATCCAAATGTATTGAATACAGAAGACTAAAAATTAAGAACATAACTTCTATAAACAGAAGCATGAGGTTGAAATTGTTTCCCAAATATTTCCAAGGCCTTCTTGGGCCTAGGTATACAACCATGTTACAACATACTCTTCTCAACACTGAAGATGAACTCCACAGGCATTCTCTGACCATGGTTATTTGCAAATATCCTGTTATAACAAATGCAGAAGTACCTATTAAATTTCATAAATAAAATATCAATAATTTTGCTTGGTTTTTATCTTTCTAGGAATAATAAGTTAAATATGAAACACAAAATAAAACTAATGAATATGTGAACAGCAATCCCTGTGGATTAAATGGGAGAAGGCAACATCAATTCTGTAACATTTCTTTGTCTTGGGCCAGTACACAGTTAACTGCATGGCCACTTCTAGGTAAGAAGTGCTACATTTCTTGTATTACTTGACTTCACCACTGTAATAAAGTACTATGAAATAAAGGAAAGTGACAATAAAATTTTATTGCTATAATTTTTGAATCTTTTCATTCTGATTTTGTTTCAACAGCTTTAAAACATACCCCTAACAAAAGCACTCATGCACCTTTTTTTTTCTCCTATAGACCTTTGGATTAAAATCCATGAAATTTATGTGCCAATATTAGAAACTCTTCAGTCACTTATTTTGGTTTGAAGTGTGATTTTAAAAGGGTTTGAAAGTACCAAACCAACTTGCCTCAAAGATAATTTTAGAAATATAGACATCAAATAGAGTGGTAGGATCTCTAGGAATCTGCCTCCTCTGCATCCCTTTTCTAATGGATTTTTGCTTGTTTTAAACATTAAGCTTTTGGACCTCACAGTTTGTTTTTTTTTTTAATATATTAAGGCAGACCTCAGTTGTTGCTTTCATTGGATATTGTTGCCTTAAGGGGTTGTTCCATTCAAATTTTAGTCTGTCTCCTAACAAGAACAGAGAAGCAGAAAAGTTAAATAGCATTTTATCGTAATTCATCTTATATTGTTTCATTTATGAATAATATACTAGTGTATCTAATCCATAAACTGAAATGGCAAGTGCACCAGGTTAAATACAAATGTTCTGCTGTTTGGACTAAATCCCAATTCTGGAAGGAAATATTGTCTTAAAATAGCAGCAGCCTGAGGCTCTGGGTGCAATTCCCAGACCTCAAAAGCAAAAATAAAAAGCTGCAACCAAAGACCTATCATTCTGTCCTTATTATGTGCATTGGCTATTATTCACTGTCACACACAGAGAAGGCTCCCTGGTCTCATACCCCAGAGGCACGGTCTGAAGCCCTGTCCAATCAGGTGCACTTAGAACTGTCCAATCCTGTGTGCTGACAGTGAATTGGGGTGGGCTTTTGCTGCCTTCTCCGTTTCTCCTGAGTCCGCCATATTTGGCTATTTGGCTCTAGGCTTCACTTTCCTGCTTGGAGCCCCAGGTTGCTCTGTTGTGAAGATCCCTAGGGAGAAGGACTGGCTCCTGAACACTGGGAAATGATGAGTGGGCAGTGGCATCAGGAACCTGGGGAGGGAGGATGTTGGAACCTTGGGACTGGCTGTTGCAGAAACCAGACCTGGCAGACCAGGACTCTTTGAAGTCTCTGGAGTCTGCAGGCCTGAGCCCTCCTGTGGGGCAGTGCACCCTCCATCCTACTGGCCATCCAGGTGGAGAACATTTCAGTGGCAGACACCCCTCACTGCCTTCCTTATCCTTGCAGGACATCCTCAAATAGTATCTCACAGGTATATGCCTGTGGTCCAACCTCTTCCCAGATGTTGGTAATTGTTAGGGGGGCCCATTATCATAATCAAATCTCCACACACCATTTTCCTGCAGGAGAGCAGCTGTGGTCAGTAAAGACCACATTTCCTCCTGAGCTAATAATTTTCATGTTTACTTTCTTTTTCCTTTCCTTTTCTTTCTTTCCTTCTTTCTTTTCCTTTATTTTTTGTGTGAGTGTTGCTGGAAGTTGTTCCTTGGGATACTTTACTACTGAGATATATCCCTCATACTTTTTATTTTTTATTTTGAGACAGCATCTCACTTATTTGCTGAGATTGTCTTGTTATGGTTTGATTTACCTAGACTTTTCTATTGCAATTAAGTGTATAATCTTTACATACATATGGATTCATATATGGATTTAGTTTATATTATTATTCCTTGTAGATTATTATAGTAGTGTAATTTTATGATATACATGAATGTCATGTAATGAGAATTACTCCTTATGCTCTTATAATTAAAAAATTTCTTGGCTAAAATTATATGTAATTTGTGGATGAATTTTAGAAATTTATGGTTTCTTATTTCATTAAAATTAAAGCATGTTGATTTTTTTATTATTTCATTATATTTATACATAATATTTGGGTTCATTTTGACATAATCACACAAGCATTGAGTATAGTTTGTGCCACTTCATTACCAAGTAATTTCTCTTTCCCTCTCCTTGGACCTTCTCCTCTTCTTCTATACTTCCATTTAGTTAGAGTTTTATACATTACTGCTTTATGCATACACATAAAATTAGAATTTACTGTGATATATTCATATAGGTACCTAGCAATTGTACTGATATATATTGTAGGTTAATTTAGGGGAAAATTGTCTTCCTTGTAATGATGAGTTTTAGCACATGGGATATGTAAGTGAGCATTTCATGTGCTTCTGATAATATTCAATTTCTCATAAGTTCTACACATTTTCTTTCTAAACATGTATACATGTAAAATATCACATGCATATTGCACACATATAAAACTTAAGCATGGTGTTTTATGCTATTTCTTAAAGTGAATATAATATAACTAAAACTTTGACCGAGTCCTAGTAACCATTTTTCCCACAGATAATTATTTATCTCTTCCAAACTTTATATTCACTTGATTCATGCCCCTGGAATAGTATGGTTCAGGTTTGGATGAGTACTGTTGTCTACTTACATGTTATCATGGTCACATATGCTGTAATTTTAGTAAGTCTCTGTGATATTCAGCATCATAATATATCTTCAATAGCAAGAGTTTTCACAAATAATAATAAACTCCTCTTGAGTTTATGAGTATTCATATGTTTTATATCATCATCAATATTTAGTTTTGTCTGTGATGGAATTTTGTATTTTTAAGATATTTTTAATATTCCTTTAGATTGTGAAACTTTTATGATTATTGAAGACTTAGGTATAGATATTCCCTCTATTAATTGGCAGTTCAAGGCATTTACCTGAATTGCTTTTTTTGGTTTCTTGCTTCAGAGTTGAGAAAATACATCCAAAAAGGCAGATAGAATTGGATTAAAAAAATAAGATTTTGCATTTATTAATTAAAAATATTACATTTTATTCCCCTGAGTTTGTATTATAGATATCTTTTTAAAGATTTTTTAGATGTTGATGGATGTTTATTTTATTCATTTATTTATATGTGGTGCTGAGGATCGAACCCAGTGCCTCACACATGCTAGGTGAGTACTCCACCACTGAGCCACAAACCTAGCCCCTGTAGATATGTTTTATGTTTTGTATTTGGAGATTATTTCAAATGAGATTCTAGGGCTTATCTTTTGAAATTCTAACAGTAATATAAATAAGAAAAATCTCACTTTCCTATGGCTGCAGGAAAATGAATATATTTCCTCAAAATCATTTGTTAAGTAAATTGCTGAATGACACATTCACAAAACAGCTACTCCTCTTCCTTGAAGATTTTTGTAAAGTTCTTGACAGAGAATCATGCATTGTCTTATATGAATTTTGGACTTTAATACAAAATCATAGGATAAGATTTGGCATTATTCTTGGTGTAGAGTTTTTGAGTTTATATATTCTGGAAATTAGTGTTCTATCTGAAGTATGAGTGGCAAAGATTTTCTCCCACTCTGCAGATTCTCTCTTCACATTGCTGATAGTTTCTGTTGTTGAGAGAAAGCTATTTAGCTTGAATCTATCCCAGTTATTGATTCTTGCTTTTATTTCTTGTGCTATGGGAGTCCTGTTAAGGAAGTCTGGTGCTAAGCCAACATGTTGAAGATTTGTACCTACATTTTCTTCTGTAAGATGCAGGGTCTCTGGTCTGATTCCAAGGTCCTTGATCCATTTTGAGTTGAGTTTTGTGCAGGGTGAGAGATAGGGGTTTAATTTCATTCTGTTGTATATGGATTACCCATTTTCCCAACACCATTTGTTGAAGAGGCTATCTTTTCTCCATTGCATATTTTTGGCACCTTTGTCTAGTATGAGAAAATTTTATTTATTTGGGTTTGTGTCCATGTCCTCTATTTTGTACCATTGATCTGCCTGTCTATTTTGGTGCCAATGCCATGCCATTTTTGTTACTATTGCATTGTAGTATACTTGAAGTTCTGGTATTGTGATACCCTCTGCTTCACTCTTCCTGCTAAGCTTTGCTTTAGCTATTCTGGGTTTCTTATTCTTCCAGATGAATTTCATGATTGCTTGCTCTATTCCTGTAAGATACATAATTGGGATTTTTAATGGAATTGTATTGAATCTGTATAGCATTTTGATAGAATTGCCATTTGGACAATATTAGTTCTGCCTATCCAAGAACATGGGAGATCTTTCCATCTTCTAAGGTTTTCTTTAATTTTCTTTTTTAGTGTACTGTAGTTCTTTGTAGAGGTCTTTCACCTCTTTTAGATTGATTCCCAAGTATTTTATTTTTTTCAAGGCTATTGTGAGTGGGGTAGTTTTCCTAAGTTCTCTTTCTGAAGATTCATCACTTATGTATAAAAATGCATTGGATTTATGAGCATTGATCTTATATCCTGCTACTTTACTGAATTCCCTTATGAGTTCTAAAAGTTTTCTGGTGGAATGTCCTGGTTCCTCTAAATATATAATCATGTCATCAGCAAATAGGGGTAATTTGAGTTCTTCTTTTCCTATTTGTAAACCTTTAATTTCCTTGATCTGTCTAATTGCTCTGGCTAGAGTTTCAAGGACAATGTTGAATAGAAGTGGTGAAAGAGGGCATCCTTGCCTTGTTCCAGTTTTTAGGGGAAATGCTTTCAGTTTTTCACTATTTAGAATGATATTGGACCATGGGCTTAGCAGAGATGGCCTTTACAATTTTAAGGAATGTTCCCACTATCCCTATTTTTTCTAGTGTTTTGAGTATAAAGGAATGCTGTATTTTATCAAATACTTTTTCTGCATCTATCAAAATAATCATGTGATTCTTGACTTTAAGTCTGTTGATATGATGAATTACATTTATTGATTTCTGAATGTTGAACCAACCTTGCATCCCTGGGATAAAACCCACTTGATCGTGGTGCACTATTTTTTTAATATATTTTTGTATGTGATTTGCTAAAATTTTATTGAGAATTTTTGCATCACTGTTCATTAAGGATATTGATCTGAAATTTTCTTTCCTCGATATGTCTCTGTCTGGTTCAGGTATCAGGGTGATATTGGCATCCTAGAATGAGTTTGGGAGGGTTCCTATCCCGGCCCTCGGGACATCAATGCAGGACGGTGAACCTAAGAGAGAAGGAATGAAAGGGACAAGAGATGCAGGGAGTGACAGCAAGACAGGAATTCTGATCAAGCTGCAAATTTTTATTGTTCACACAGGTATTTATGCTGAGGGAATGAGGGGTATGACGAGGTGCAGGCTGGTTGGCTGCATTCTTCTACTGGGACTCCTGATAGGGTGCAAGTTCACGCCAGCGGGAAGGTGAAATCCCGGAAGAGAAGCAGGGATGGCGCCATAGGCGCCATTTTGTCAGAACTATCAGCCAGGAGGGGGAAGTGGTGCTGCTGCTTATCATAAAGGTCAGAACGTTCTCAGAAAGAGAACTTCTTCTTGGTCCCTGACAGGGTCCCTCCTCTTCTATTTTATAAAATAATTTGAGAAGTATTGGAATGAGCTCTTCTTTAAAGGTTTTGTAGAACTCAGTTCAGAACCCATCTGGTCCCGGACTTTTCTTTGTTGGTAGGCTTTTGATGACTTCTTCTATTTTATTACTTGAATTTGATCTATTTAAATTCTGTATGTCCTGGTTCAGTTTAGGTAATTCCTATGTATCTAGAAACCTGTTGATACCTTTAAAATTTTCTAATTTTTCAGACTATAAATTTTCAAAATAGGTTCTAATCATATTTTGTATTTCAATCATGTCTGTTGTGATATTTCCTTGTTCAATCCGAATTTTAGTAATTTGGGTTTTCTCTCTCCTTCTCTTTCTTAGTGTGGCTAAGGGTTTATCAATTTTATTTTTTCAAAGAACCAACTATTTATTTTGTCAATTTTTTTGATTGTTCCTTTTGTTTCAATTTCATTGATTTCAGCTCTGATTTTAATTATTTCTGTCTTCTACTACTTTTGGTGTTGCTCTGTTCTTTTTCTAGGGCTTTGAACTGAGTGTTAGGTCATTTATTTGTTGATTTTTTTCTTCTTTTATTGAATGTGCTCCATGAAATGAATTTTCCTCTAAGTACTGCTTTCATAGTGTCCCAGAGATTTTGATATGTTGTTTCTTTGTTCTCATTTACCTCTAAGAATTTTTAAAATTTCCTTCCTGATATCTTCTGTTATCCATTCATCATACAATAGTGTATTATTTAATCTCCAGGTGTTGGAGGTGTTTCTGGATTTACTCTGTCATTTATTTCTAATTTCAATCCATTATGATCTGATAGAATACAAGATATTATCACTATCTTCCTGTATTTGCTAACAGTAGCTTTGTGGCATAATATATGGTGTATTTTAGAGAAGAATCCATGTGCTGCTGAGAAGAAAGTTTATTTGCTTTTTGTTGAATGGTATATTCTATATGTGTCCATTAAGTCTAAATTATTGATTGTGTTATAGAGATCTATGGTTCCTTTGTTCAATTTTTGTTTGGAGGAGCTGTCCAGTGTTGAGAGAGGTGTGTTAAAATCACCTAGTATTATTGCATTGTGGTCTATTTGATTTCTGAAATTGAGAAGGATTTGTTTGATGTATATGGATGAGTTCTTGTTTGGGGCATAGATATTTATGATTGTTATGTCTTGCTGATTTATGCTTCCCTTAAGCAGTATGAAATGTCCTTCTTTATCCCTTCTGACTAATTTTGGCTTGAAGCCCACATTGTCTGATATGAGGATGGATACTCCTGCTTTTTTGCTGTGTCCATGTGCATGGTATGTTTTTCTCCATCCTTTCAGCTTTAGTCAGTGGGTATCTCTTTCTATGAAATGAGTCTCTTGCAGGCAGCAAATTGTTGGATATTTCTTTTTAATCCAGTCTGCCATCTATGTATTTGGTTGATGAGTTCAGGCCATTAACATTCAGGGTTATTATTGAGATATGATTTGTATTCCTGGTCATTTGATCCATTTTTTGATATGATTTTGTTTCTCCTTTATTTGGCTGTTCCTTTAGGGTAGTTCCTCCATTTGCTGATTTACATCATTGTTTTTTATCTCTTCCTCATGAAATAATTTGCTGAGTATGTTCTATAATGTCAGCTTTCTTTTTGTAAATTATTTTAGCTTTTGTTTATAATGGAAGGATTTTATTTCATTGTCAAATCTGAAGGTAAGTTTTGCTGTGTATAAGATTCTTGGTTGGCATCCGTTTTCTTTCAGGGCTTGAAAAATGTTGTTCCAGGCCCTTCTAGCTTTTAGGGTCTGGATTGAAAAATCTGCTGATATTCGTATTGGTTTCCCCCTGAATGTAATTTGATTCTTTTCTCTCGCAGTCTTTAAAATTCTGTCTTTATTTTGTATGTTAGGTATTTTCATTATAGTGTGCCTTGGTGTGGGTCTGCTGTAATTTTGTGTATTTGGAATCCTATAAAACCTCTTGTACTTGATTTTCCATTTTATTCTTCATATTTGGGAAATTTTCTGATATTATTTCATTGAATAGATTGTTCATTCCTTTGATTTGTTTCTCTAAGCCTTCCTCAATCCCGATAATTCTTAAGTTTGATCTTTTCAAGATA
>NW_025920241.1:371093-457446 GCF_902686445.1 Sciurus carolinensis | reverse complement strand
AATAGACTTAAGGATAAGAAACATATGGTTATTTCAATTGATGCAGAAAAAGCGTTCGACAAAATACAACACCCCTTTATGCTCAAAACATTAGAAAAAATAGGGATAGTAGGAACATACCTGAACATTGTAAAGGCTATTTTTGCTAAGCCCATGGCCAACATCATTCTTAATGGAGAAAAACTGAAACCATCCCCTTTAAAAATGGGAACAAGACAGGGATGTCCTCTTTCAACACTTCTATTCAACATTGTCCTTGAAGCTCTAGTCAGAGCAATTAGGCAGACAAAGGAAATTAAAGGGATACGAATAGGAAAAGAGGAACTTATGCTGTCGTTATTTGCGGATGACATGATACTATATTTATAGGAACCAAAAACCTCCTCCAGAAAACTTCTAGACCTCATCAATGAATTCAGCAAAATAGCAGGCTTTAAAAACAACACACAAAAATCTAAAGCATTTTTATATGCAAGCAACAAAACAGCTAGAAGGGAAATGAGGAAAACAAACCCATTTGCAATAGCCTTAAAAAAATAAAATACTTGGAAATAAATCTAACCAAAGAGGTAAAAGATCTCTACAATGAAAACTATGAAACATTGAAGAAAGAAATTAGGGAAGACCTTAGAAGATGGAAAGATCTCCCATGTTCTTGGATAGGCAGAATTAATATTGTCAAAATGGACATACTACTAAAAGTGCTCTATAGATTCAATGCAATTCCAAATAAAATCCTAATGACATACCTTACAGAAGTAGAGCAAGCAATCATGAAATTTATCTGGAAGAATAAGTAACCCAGAATAGCTAAAGCAATCCTCAGCAGGAATAATGAAACACAGTATTGCAATACCAGACCTTCAACTATACTACAAAGCAATACTAACAAAAATGGCATGGTATTGGCACCAAAATAGACAGACAGATAGATCAATGGTACAGAATAGAAAACACGGACACAAACCCAAATAAATACAATTTTCTAATACTAGACAAAGGTGCCAAAAATATGCAATGGAGAAAAGATAGCCTCTTCGACAAATGGTGCTGGAAAAACTGTAAATCCATATGCAACAGAATGAAACTAAACTCCTATCTCTCACCCTGCAGAAAAATCAACTCACAATGAATCAAGGACCTTGAAATCAGACCAGAGACACTGCATCTTATAGAAGAAAAGGTAGGTCCAAATCTTCACCTTGTTGGCTTAGGATAAGACTTCCTTAACAAAACTCTCATAGCACAAGAAATAAAAGCAAAAATCAATAAGTGGGATAGATTCAAACTAAATAGCTTTCTCTCAGCAAAGGAAACTTTAACAGCAATGTGAAGAGAGCCTACAGAGTGGGAGAAAGTCTTTGCTAATCATACTTCAGATAGAGCACTAATTTCCAGAATATATAAAGAACACAAAAAACTCTACACCAGGAATACAAATAACCCAATCAACAAATGGGCTAAGAATATGAATAGACACTTCACAGATGAAGATCTACAAGCAATCAACAAACATATGAAAAATGTTCACCATCTTTACTAATAAGAGAAATGCAAATCAAAACTACACTAAGATTCCTTCTCACCCCAATTAGAATGGCTATTATCAAGAATACAAGCAACAATAGGTGTTGGAGAGGATGTGGGGAAAAAGGTACCCTCATACATTGTTGGTGGGGCTGCAAATTAGTGCAGCCACTCTAGAAAGCAGTGTGGGGACTCCTTAGAAAACTTGGAATGGACCTACCATTTGACCCAGCTATCCCACTCCTCATCCTGTACCCAAAGGACTTAAAATCAGCATACTACAGAGATACAGCCACATCGATGTTCATAGCTGCTCAATTCACAATAGCCAGACTGTGGAACCAACCTAGAAGCCCTTCAATTGATAAATGGATAAAGAAACTGTGGTATATATATACAATGGTATATTACTCAGCTATAAAGAATAATATAATTATGGCATTTGCAGGCAAATGGATGAAATTGGAGAATATCATGTTGAGATAAGCCAATCGCAAAAATCCAAAAGACAAATGATCTCACTGATAAGCGGATGATGACACATAATGGGGGGTAGAAGGGGGGCAAGATTGGAGGAAGGAGAGACAGTATAGAGGTAAAAGAAGGTGGGAGGGATGGGGTGAATGAAAAAAATAACAGAATGAATCAAACATTATTACTCTATGTAAATGTATGAATATGCAAATGTTATGCTACTACTCCATGTACAAACAGAAACAACATGTATCCCATTAAAACAACATGTATCCCAATAAAAATAAATTAAGAAAAAAAAAGACCCAAAAAAATGAAAAAGAAAAGAAAACAGTGGTATTCCATATTGAAAGTGCTGAAAGAATATAAACCAAGTGTTTTAAATCCAGCAAAACTACCATTTTAAAACAAAAGAGAAATTAAGGTATCACAGATAAACAGAAGCTGAAAAAAACTTGCTAGCAGACCTGTCCTCAAAGAAGTATTAAATGAGTTCAGTAGACTGAATTGAGAGGACATACAATGTAGATGGTAACTGGAATCCATACAGAGCTAGAATGTACGTAAATAAAAACTATGAGCAAAAAAAAAAAAAAAAAAATTGGTAACTCTTTTCCCTGGCATTTTATAAGACCTAATTGGAAAAGATGCATTTTATTAACAGTAATAGCAATCCAAACTTTACTGTTTTAGCTAGCTAAAATACAGAAAATAGGGCTGGGGATGTAGCTCAGTCGGTACCATGCTTGCCTTGCAAGAACAAGGTCCTAGGTTTGATCCTCAGCACTGCAAAAAAAAAATTAAAAAAAAATATTGAAAAGCAAAAATTACCAAATTTACTGAATGCAGTTAGAGCAATGCTTATAGAAAAATATAAAGCTGCATACATTAAAAAACAAAGATCATAGGCTAATAATCTTTACAATTTAAGAGGCTGAAAAAAGAGCAAACTAAATCCAAAGTAAGCAGGAGAAAGGAAATAAAATAGAAAAGAGAAAAAAAGAATTTTGGAAAATCAACAAAGTTAAATCAAGAGATCATCAACAAAGTATGAGGGCTGGGACTGTATATTAGTGCTGGAGTGATTGCCTAGCATGTGTGACGCACTGGATCAGATTCCTATTACCATATATAAATAAAATAAAGGTCCATTGACAACTAAAAAAATACTAAAAAAAAAGAAGTATGAGAAATGAAATCTGATGAAAGGCAGGCAGTCACAATGATGCTTGATAACATTCTTGGTAAGTGACAGAATAAGCAGACAAAAAAAATCATCAAAGATATGTAAGACCCAAATAACATAGCATCAACTAATTTGGCCTAATTAACATTTATATAATACTTACACACAAATACAGCAGACTACAAAATTCTTCTCAAGTGCACATGAAACAATCATGAAAACAGATCTCACTAAACTCAAACAATAAAAATTCAAAATATTTATGAAACATAAACTACCAATCAACAGCAATAATATGTGGAAAATTACTAAGTAAGGACAACAAGAAACCCTCAACTGAGTGAAAAGTGACAAGATCGCCATTGAAAATTTGTGGGATGCAGCTAAACAATGTTTACAGGGAAATTTTTGCATTAAATACTTGTATAAAAATTGACACTATGGGCTTGGGTGGTAGCTCTGTGGTAGAGTGCTTGCCTAGCACAGTAAAGTACTGGGTTTAATCCTCAGCAGCACATTAAAAAGTAAATAAAATAAAATAAAATAAAATAAAAATAAATAAGATAAAATTTAATTTTTTTTAAAAAACTCTTAATTTAAAATAGAAATAACTGGGCACTGTGGCACATGCCTGTAATCCTGGTGACTGGGGAGGCTAAGGAAAGAGGATCACAAGTTCAAAGCCAGTCTCTATGATCGCCCACCGCCCGCAGGGACAATCACAACGTGTACGCTCTTCTTGATCACAGGAACCAAAAAAGGGCTTTATTCCACAAGTCTCAGACTTATACTGAGAACTATCAATATAGCCTATCAGACAGTAGACTACTAGGAAAGTCAGCCTATCAAGGAACAGTCTTCAGGCAGATACCAGGATCACCTCATGTACAACAGCCAACCAGAGTTACATCCTAAAACTTGTATATGCGTGCAGCTATGTCTGGCAAGCTGCCAGGCACCATCTTAGAGATCAGGCCACGGTGCAGCTCTGGGGCCCTCAGAGTCTGCCTCTGACATCTCCTCCTTATTCTTTAAATAAAGAAAAGATGACTTGGGACCATGCCTGTCTTAGGTTGTCCATAGCAAATTACATCCTTACCCGTCATTAGAATTCTGACCTCCAGACGTCAGAACCCTGTCTTAGGTTGGTATGTATTTCCACGGATCTTACCCGTCTTTGACTACTGGTCCAGCATGCTTAGCCATACTTGGGGGAATGTGCCTGTCTCAATGGCTGTCAAAGTCTGTACTATAGCCTGTTGATGACATCGGGCATCTTGGCGAGCTCTGATTTGGCTGCGTATAACATAGACTATCCCTAAGCAGACAATAATCAGAACAACTACTGTTCCAGCCCACTGTTTTGTAAATCCCAGGGCTTTAGATAACAAAGAGAACATCTCGGATACCGATGCAACTTGAACCCTGGTGGCATTGACTCTGAGTATTTCAGCTCATAGCTGACTGGTTAAATTATCAAACGTAGATGACCAATTACCAGTAAGGTAGACAGAGAGATTTTTAGATAACATAACCACAGAGCTAAGGTTATTATAAGCAATAGGGGTGACACACACTGCTCTTAAAGGATAAACACATCCCAGTCCCAAAAGTTCTTGCAAGATATCCACTTGTTCTTGTAGTAAGTCCACTCTTTGATTTACAAGGAGTATGCCTGCTGTTAGATGTTGGTTTAGGGTCTCTTTAGTCTGTAAGGCTGCAGCTGTATTTTCGGCCAAGTGATTGTTGTTGCTGTCTGTATGGTTGTGTCAATGCTGCTGCTGCGGTTGCGGCTGCCGCTGCAGAGACTGCTACTGTGGCGACCACGGCCACTGTGATGCCAAAATCTCTCCTGTTTCTTGATAGTAACACTGGCAATTCCGCATCTGTAACAGAGACTGGGACTGGTAGGAAGGTAGGAACACACATTAAGCCTGCCAGTGGGAACCTAGAAGCATTCCAACATTGAGAGATAGCACAAATCTGAAGTACAATTGAGAGAAGCAGTTGTTTCGTTAGTTAGCAGAAACATAAAAAGGGGGAAACACACAAACTGGGGTAGGTGGAAAGGTACATAGTTCAACTGTTCCTCCTAAGAGACTAAAAAGAGGTTGTAAGTTAGTTCAAGGGGGGAAAGGCTATGAGCATCATGGTCATCAGGAGTATGTTCAGCATCTTCATTTTGTTGGTCTGAGTTACTTGTTGGTAGCATTGGCACTGGTCGAGTTAGTCACTCAGGAACCCAGATAGGCGATGTATTATCCTGTGGAAACACACAAACCGAGCCACGACTCCAGTAAAGCACCGGGTCCGGGCCATTCCATTGTCCTGTAAGAACATCCTTCCATTTTACCGTCACTCTATCATGTTGTTTATGATTGCCATGTCTCTCAGTGGCAGAGAGACCCTCATTATCCAGAGTTAAAAAATTTAAAATAAAGAGGCAAAGAGAAAGTTTATCTTTAGGGGACCTGAAGGTCTCCCCTATTCCCCATTTTTGTTTATAAAGAGTATTTTTGAGGGTGAGATGTGCAGGTTCAACAATACCATGTCCTTGTGGGTTATAAGGTATACCTGTGGTTAGAGTTATTTCAAATTTAGTGAGAAATTGGTTAAAAGAGGTTGAAGTATAAGCAGGGCCATTGTCTGTTTTAAGTTGTTTAAGAAGTTCCCAGGCTGTGAAAGCCTGGAGACAGTGGGAAATGACATCTTTGACTTTTTCTCCCCTGTGTAGCGATGCAAAGATGATACCTGAACATGTGTCTACAGATACATGTACATATTTAAGGTTATCAAATTCAGGAATGTGAGTAACATCCATTTGCCATAGATGATTAGGTAACAGTCCTTTAGGATTAACTTCTATAGAAGGTGGATGATGGAGGACTGTACACTGGCCACAAGATTTAACAATAGCACGTGCAGTTTCTTTAGTAATGGGAAACTTCAGTTTTAGTGTTGTAGAATTTGATGATAATTTTTTGATGTCTCAAATGCAGAAAAAATGTGGGGATCTTTAGTTGCTATGTCTGCTACATTATTCCCTAGAGCTAAAGGTCCAGGTAAATTGGTATGAGCTCTGATAACAATCCCAAATCATTTGTTGTAAAGTCCATAAAGGATGAAAAATAGTAGAGTTTGAGGCAATAATCCCTGCACATTCTAAGTTACTGAGAGCTTGAACTACATATAAACTATCTGAGTAAACATTGAATGGAATATTAGGGAACATTTTAAAAACTTCAAGAACTGTTAAGAGTTCTGTTTGTTGAGCAGAAGAGTTATGGAAAAGGAATGTTTGGACTTTATCTTGATAACAAATAGCTCCAGTCCCTGTTTTGGATCCATCAGTGAAAATAGCAGGAGCCTTAGGAATAGGTTTTTGTCTGGTAACTCTTGGGAATATTACAGAATTATTATTACAAAATTGTATATAAGGATGTTTAGGATAGTGAATATCAAAGTTAGCTTGAGTGGAGCATCTAACAACAGTCCAAGAATCCATGAAATTACATAACCAAGAAAGTTGATGCTTATCATAGGGAATAATGATAGTAGCTGGATGAACTCCAAACACTGTGATAGATGATTTAAGTGCCTTTAAGATCACTTGAGCTACTGCTTCAGGGTAGGGTAAGAGAGTTTTATTGGGTATCATTACAGACAAGTTTAGTTTGGAGAATAGCAGCTTGATAAATTCCCTGTTTTAAAAACTTGTATACCTAGAAAATATGAACACATTTAATATACAAAGAGTGAGCATTTCACAATTACCTTGACACTTATTTTACCAAATTTAGTTTTTAAAGAAAAATTTAGACTCTATAACGTAGTACAATACTCTAACAGTTGCTTAACCCTAATTGTATAAACCCCTATTTTTAAGACTAATTTTTCTAAAGAATAAAACTTAATAGACACAAAGTTAAGAGTAAATTAGTGTTTCTAAGAAATCCTTGTTATTTTACCATGTCATTTTACCATATAGATTAAACTTTGGTTTATATTAGAACGTTAGTATTTAACCTTAGGAAAAAAACCTTAAATAGCTTTAACTGTGTCACATACATACAACCAATTTAGTTACATGCAAACTTATTGAAATTAGTCCTTTACAGACTTTCTTAGCACTTATTTAGAACCTCATGTATTTTATCACATAAGCACTTTCTTACCCAGAAACATTTTGTTCTTCACTAAATATATTTCCATATCTAGAACCTTTTATTTTTTTCTTTCCTGTTGACCCCTTTTTGTTCACATTCTGAAACAACTCTTATGAAATTTCTGAATTTAGATAAATTACTCTATTTTAACAAGATTAAATATTTTGTTATTTATAGTACTCTAATTGAAACACAGTTGAAATTTTTAGAACCCTTTGGGTATAGAATTATACCTGTTAGGACATAACTCTTAGTAACCTTGTTTTTTAGTTTAGTGATGACACAAAACAATTTTAATCCCATGCATGTCAACACTAATTCACTTATTTTGTAAAAACCAAGATATCAGACAAGTGTCCTGAACAGTATTTGCCATCTTTTTCTTGTTGAAGGAAAGTCCTAGAAAAATTGATGTTAAACATTTTATTAACATCAATATTTTATTAGTTTGACCACATAGAGACTTGCGAGTTATTTTCAAGACATTTTACTTCTATTAGTTAACCCAATTTAAATCGAACCTTTTTAAATCACATGAATTAAAAGTATTTGGATCCATTTTTAAATTTTAATTTTAGGAGCGCTCAGTTTTGATACAGACAAAACATGACATCAGACAGCATGACATACACATAACACAAAATCAAAGGCCTTGAAACTTTATAGGTGAATCTCCATTTCAATGTAACAGATGTTCAGAAACTCTAGTTGAATAAAAAAAAATAGAACTGATCAAAAAAGTCATGAGCTCAAAAAAATATGTAGAATTCAAAAAAAAATAAAAAACAAGAGTCCTGGAAAAATGATACGGGAAAAATGATACGGCCGTTAATTACTTTAGTAAAGCACCATAAAATTTACTTTTGCTGGAGTTCAGGTAAGACTTTTTGCTCTTTTTTACTTTTTTTTTTTTCCTTGGGTTTGAGACTGGTCTCCTACTGAGCCTTCAGGCTTTCTCTATTTACATTTCAATGTAAGCCTTGACTGAGATTTGGATCTGAAATGGGCTAAAATGTTCCAGCAGAAACTTGATGCCTAGGGCATTTTAATCCTTAATCCTGGTTAGTAATCAATTCAGGTTTGGACGCAGAAAATTGTAAAACAATTATCTCCCAATATTTGTGGGGACTGGGGCTACTATATCATACTCCTTACTAGGACATGCCACTGATTGTTGGGCTGGTTACTCCCTCCACACCGGCATATGTGGGACCTCATGGCAAGAGGACTAGGTGGGCTGGGTGGAGCAAAGTTGGAGGAGGAGAAGGAATTAAGAGGGGGAGAAGAAGGAGGCATTCGAGTTTTCAGGAAGAGCATAGAAGCACAAGAAAGAAGAGACTTGAAGATAAGGAATCCCTTTCCATCTGCCCACTCGCTCATGGATGCTGTGTGCCAATATCTTTGGTAGCCACAATCCACCTTCCCATGGAGCAATCTTTCATCCCTGCACAGGCCAATTTGTGATCGGTAGTCATTCCTTCCCAAACTAACATTTTGCCATTTACCGGGAAGGCCATATGGGGAGGGGGGAGGTTAGAGTCTGTGAGTTCTTGCCCAGTATCATAAAATGGCCACCGGGAAGATTTCCCACCATCCTGAAGGAGGAGGGCGAGGGCTTTCATTGGAGTCTGATGTGGCCCCAGAATACAAGATGGCAGCAATGAGCCTCCCCAGGGCAGTAGTGGGTCCTCCCTATGTGTAGAAGCTGGTTGCCCTAGTGGTTCCTCAACCTTGGGAGGAGTGGATGGAGATGGATTGGGCTCCTCATTAAAGGTCTCCCAATGTTGTTTACTATGTGGCAAGTTTCTGGAAGGAGATGCAACAGGAGGAGCTGGCTGGGAGCCCGCTTTGGTAGGTCCTGGAGAGAAGCAGGCCTTAAGGGTGGATAATGTAGGGTAGACTCCCAATGGGGGACCCTCCCCTAAACTGATTTCCCTCTTCCTAGCAAGTTGTTCTACACAATCCCATGTGGACCAGTCAAAAAGATTAGCGACAGGAAGCCAAGGAGCCACCCGAGTAAAGGTGTCCCAGGCCTTTTCCGCCTGTGTATCAGACCACTCAAGGCCGCTACTCTTCAGCATGAGTCTAAGAGCTGAGAGCACAGGGTCACCATGTGTGGTGTGTGTTTGCCCCATCTTTTCTTTAGTAGATCCTGTAATAGCAAGACTTTTTGTTCTACAAAGTAAATCCTCCTCTTCATCTGAACTATCCTCACACCCAGATTCATTTTCCTTGTCTGTCTCTGATCTTATTGACGCCCTTTCTGATGCTTTAGACCTTTCCTCTTTTATTTCCTCCAAAACCTCTTCCCCTTGTTTTATGGCCTCTCTGCATTTGGTATTAGGAGTATCTAAACACCCTCTAACTAACATTCATATGGCCATGGTTCCCAGGGGTAATGGTTTTACTCTCTCTGTCGCTCTCAAATCTTCCCCTAGAAGCTCCCATTGAGGGATATTCAGTAATCCCTCATCCAAGAATCATGGTGCAATATCTTCCACTGTGCGTAAAAAGTTTCAGGCTGTTTTAGTTTCAAGAGGAATTCCATTGGCCCAGAGCAAATCCTTTAAGGGACCTTCCATGCGCATTCATGACATTTCAGTGCCCATATTTCTCTAATAAACTAACAGAATGCAAAGCACTTTAACTAGCAAAACAAAAGCAAAAGCACTTACAAACACTCAATCTCCCTCACTTAACCGGAGAACTTTAACTCCGTCGCTTATCCCGCGAACTTTAACTTGTCACTTATCCCACGAACTTTAACTCGTCACTTATCCCACAAACTTTAACTCCGTCGCTTATTCCGCGAACTTTAACCTGGCCAGACTGTACTTTACTTTCCCTCTATTTACCTGATCAGTTCCTTCTTTGTAACTCGAGTTCCTGGGTTTTGGCACCACTTATGATTGCCCACCACCCGCGGGGACAATCACAACACGTATGCTATTCTTGATCACAGGAACCAAAAAAGGGCTTTATTCCACAAGTCTCAGACTTATATTGAGAACATCAGCCTACCAGAGAGTAGACTACCAGGAAAGTCAGCCTATCAAGGAACAGTCTCCAGGCAGATACCAGGATCACCTTATGTACAACAGCCAACCAGAGCTACTTCCTAAAACTTGTATATGTGTGCAGCTATGTCTGGCAAGCTGCCAGGCACCATCTTAGAGATCAGGCCACGGTGCGGCTCTGGGGCCCTCAGAGCCCACCCGTGACAAGTCTCAACTTTAGAAACACCCTGTGTATAAACAAAATATGATAAAAGATCTAGGGATGTAGGTCAATGGTTAACTGCCTCTAGGTACCATCCTTGGTAACAAATAAATAAATTTAATTTAATTCAAATTGAAAAAAAAAGGGATGAGGATATGCCTCAGTGATTAAGTGCCCTGGGTTCAAACCCTGGTACAAAAATAAATGCAAAATAAGCCCAAGGCAAGAAGTAAATAATAAAGAAAATAAATCAATGAAATTTGGCACAGAAATCAGACTAAACATCAAAAAAGTCAAAATCTATTTCTACTGATGGAAAGGAAAAAGTACGCATGAAATTGATGAACATTTAACCAGATTAACCCAGAAAGAGCAAGGAAGACAGAAAACAGGATATGCCTTTACTGAACTTACAGACAGTAAAAAACTAAAAAGAGATTTAAAGGAAGAGCTCTATGGACACAAATTTGACACCAATTCCTTGAAAGACACAAATTATCAAAATTCACTCAAGAACTAGTAGGTAAACTGAATAGATACTCCATAGTTCTCTATATATTTGTTGTATTTTTAAAAAATCTTCATAAAACTTCATCTCATATACTTTCTCTAATAAAAACTGGTGATCATTCTAGGAGAAATGTCTACAATTAACACAATATCTTTTGGTAAACAGCAGTACCAGAAATATTTTTCAATTCATTTTAAGATACCCATATTAACTCTTATATGGAAGTTCACGATATTATCAGAAAAAAAAAAAACTACTGACCAATACTCCTGAAAAATATAAATCCAACAGTTGTAACAAAATTTACTCAAACATGAATGTTTATAAAATTTAAAAATAATATACCATGATTCAGGCTTATCCCAGGAAAGAAATGTTGGTTTCCTGAACATTCAAATTCAATATCCTTCATAGATTTAATAAAAAGTTCCATGATTGCAACAGTAGATGGAGTAATAAAATTTGACAAAATTGAATATCCATTTTAGATCAAAACTCAAAACTCTGGGTGATAATGTCTCAGTGTGGGTTCATCAATAAAAACAAACATATAATCCTATCTTTCCATAGAAATTTTAAGAATTAGCTTATTTGTATCTTCAAAGAATCCTGGTGAAGTTTTGACTGCATTGCACCTTAAATCTATTGCTCAATTTTGGAAAATCTAATATCCTAACTGTTTTGAGTGTACCAATTCATAAATAATATGTCTCTCCACTTACTTAGATTGACTTTATCTGCTAGCCACACCCATCATTACTATTTGCTAAGAACATTCTACTCCTTACTACATCAACAAAGTTAATGGAACCAGAAGGAAAACAATGAAGACATTTTTAACTGAGCTTCCTGAACTTCTTGAAGCTCTGACTGAAAGTCTTCCCCATTTCCATTGTCCTCATCAGTATCATGGCAGATTCCAAAAAAAATGTAGGTGGGAGTTTACTGAATCTGCTTTTGCTTTCTATTCAACCAGTGGCTTCTTTTCCCAAACAATATCACATTCTTTCTCATTATCTGAAAAATCCATACAACGCAAGCAGAAGAAAAGATAAAATTAGATGAAGTTCAACTACTCTACAACAAAGATCATCTTTTAACTTGGCCTCAATGTAATCCAAAGACCAAGTTAACAAGACCTATGAATACTAATGGAAGAACAAGGATCACCAAGAGTCCCACGTTTTTCAGGTAGCATTTTTTTTCAAATATTTTAAATCAGCGGAATAAGGATATGTTAAATAAATAAAATCAATTATTATTTATCATCAGATCAGGAGGTTCCTTTCCAAAAGATTTCTTTTGAAAAAATTGAATCTACCTACTAGATTTTCTTCTAATGGCCTATGTTTTTCTGAGTCATCCAGGTAGAGTTTCATAATAGCCATTTCAAAATCTTCATCTTAAAGTAAAAACAAGTATTTCTAATAATTAGTTTCAAGGGTTTTCCAAGCCCCAAACCTAGGAATTATCTCCAACTTCATTCATTCCTTCATTCTCCATATACACACAGTCATTTTGCCAACTAGAAATCCCCAAGGCCTCTCCTGCTGTTGGAGCTTTCACTTGTACTCTACTCACATTTGAGCAGCCTTGCTATCACTTTAGTAGATTTTGAATCTCCTTTTCCCACAACCCAATCCTCTACACCACTGCCCAACTGATTCCAGTAGTTGACAGTGTCAAACAACATGTTTTCTGTTCGTTTTTTTTTTGTTTGTTTGTTTGTTTTTGGCAGTAATGGGGATTGAATACAGCATTTGCCTATGCTAGGCAGGCTGACACTCAGCTACATTCCTAGTTACAACAGGTACTTTATAAAGCTCCTTTATCACTACATGCAAAAATGACATGATTCTTCCTCTTGCCTTCTTGTTCTGACTTTGCTTTGCCCTATATTGACCTTCTTCCTCTTCCTCAGTTGTCTAAATATCAAATCTCATTCTTATCTTTCTGTAAGACTCTAATAATGAAAGCCATTTGAAAGTCCTCCTTACAGGTTTGGAAATGACATTGTCCATTTAATACTCAAAACACCCCTGTGCATGCCAGATGTTTTTCCCAGCAATTTCCCTCTACAGCTCAGATTTCCTCTCCTAAAATTTCTGCCTGTATTAAAGGCACACCACAGGAACATTGTTAATTGTTGGTGGGACTTCAAATTAGTACATCCACTCTGGAAATCATTATGGGGGATTCCTCAAAAACTAGGAATGGAACCAGCGTATTACCCAGTTATCCCACTTCTTGATATATATCCAAAAGGCCTAAAATCAGCACAGTACAGTGACACAGACACATCAGTATTTATTGCAGCACAATTCATAAAAACCAAACTGAGGTACCAGAATCTATGCCATCAAGAGATGAGTGAATAATGAATATGTGGTATATAGACACAGAGGAGTTTTACTCAGCCTTAAAAAAGAATAAAATTATGGCACTTGCTGAAAAATGAATGGAACATCATGTCACATGATATAAGCCAGATCCAGGAAGTCAAGTGTCTATCATTTTCTCTCATATGTGGAAACTAGACCTAAATAATAGGTGGGTGAGAGAAAAAAAAATAACTAAAAGATGGGGAGTGGGGAGAACCCCATGAAAGTAGAACACAGTGAAGTAGAAGGAGAAGATCAAGAGGAAGGGAGGAAAGACAAGAAAAGGGAAGAATTGGGAAATGAATCTGATCATATTTTCCTATGTAATTATGAAAAAATCACAATTTTATCTTTATATAAATACATAGTGTACTAATTTATAACAAAACCACTTATAAATGGAAGAAAGAGCACTGGAGTAGAGGAAAGGGAATAAGGGTAGGGAGGAGGGGAAGGAACAGAAAAGTATTTAAGATCACATAAAAATAAAAATAAAAAAGGCATATTGTGTGTGCATCTAGAACTACAAAAGAGTAAAAAAAAAAAAAAAGAAGAAGAAGAAGAAGAAGAAGCAGCAGCAGAACAATAGCCAAATGTGAAGGTGAACCAGGTCTGGGCATCTGAAAATGGACCCACATTTTTTCATTGTGGATTTTTTTCCGAATCTAATTACAGCTTGATCCTTTCCAGCCAGAGTGGCAAAAATTGTTTTAAGATAAACTCCATCAAAATTAAAATCTCATTAATCATTTTCTAAATTATTTGTAATAATATAAAATGGAGGTTGAAATCATTTCTGTTTTGAAAATACTGTTTAAAATATTAAAACTGTGTCTGTTATTAATGGCATGTTGATGGTACGTTAAAATGGCAAAGGGACTTTTGGGTTCCTAGTGTTCCACTTTCACACCTCCCTTTTGGAATTCCAACTATCCTTATTCTGATGTGTTTTCTACCCTTAAATACATTTAGCATTTTTAACATTTTCATTATGGAATAAGGATATCATATGACTGTGATTTCAGTTTAGATTTATTCAATAGACTCAATAAATGCAACTGGATTACAGAGATAATTTAACTTTTACTGCATTTAGCAATCAATCCAGAAACTTATTCTGAATATTTCAGAATCATATCCTGAGTTTTCCTCTTTGGGGCAACTTCAATCTTCACATCAGCTTTGAGTTTGGGTAGATAATGAATCTTATTTGTAATAATGAGAATAATCAACAACACTCTAACAAAGTGATCATTTCGAATATGGTTCTGTTGTGAAGATGTTCTCAATAACATTGATAGCCAAATATTGAATTTCCTGGTCAATTACCAGGTTAAACTTTGTGTCTTCAAACCCACCTTGCTTTTAAAGTCTGATTCTAGTTTATTATTATCATACAAATTCATTATCAATGGTTTAATTGACAGAATGATTTTGGCATATTTTGTTTTGCTTTCATCTTCTGCCATTTCCTCTATAGCATCAGATAAGAGCCTTACCTAATTCAGTAAACTGAATTCTTCCACATATTTAATTCTGAAATCTAACCACATACTCAGTTTTTATTTTCTGGTTATTTCCTAAACCCAAAAAATGAATGTCTTTGTGAACATTGTCATTCACCATAGATTTGCCCATGTCAAGTCCTGGAAAAAAAAGCAGGGGAAGGCCATGAAGAGAGGACTCTGTTCACAAGTCACCTTGTAACAGGAACCAGCAGACAACTTACCTCTTATATAAAAACACGGGGCTGACATGCCATGTTGCAAGCCCAATTCTATCAAACAGTTAGCTCTTACTCTAAGATTTAATTGTTTTAGATTTAATAATTAATGCCTACAAACTGTAGACATTCAGAGCTCACTATCACACAACTCTAAAAATGCCAAAGATTTTTTTTACAAAACACTTTAACTAGCTTTTCATTTTTCCAATGGAATCTCAAATATTCCTTTGCTCCTTGGACATACCAGAGGCCACCCTCGCCTGGAATGAGTTGCTGTATGAAATCACATTCTTTGTTATTTCCCAAATTAAACCTTGCATGGAGATCCATTTCTATCCTTCACCCCTTGGACATCTTTAAATATGGCATTCTAAAATTATTAAATGTGCTCTTCTATCTGGTTGTCCTGGAAAACCACTTCATCAATACCTAGTGGGCCATGATTGGTAATAAAACTTAGAATGTATTTTAAACCACCATGGTTAATGGGAACTGCTAACAATTTTATTAACTATATTTGAAATATATGCATTATGTAGAGACTAAGCAGTTCTTCAGTAGAACATATTTGTATGGATGTTTCTTATGGTGATTGCTTGTGCCACTTGTTGCTCAAATCTACATTTCAATATTTATTGGATGGTAATGCTTTTGTCTTTGTAGTTTGGATACAATTTTTTAAAAATAAACTACAATAAACTCAGAACAAGTACATTCTTGTTGGAAAAAATGAGTTCTGAAATTCTATTGTTTATGAAATTTATATTGAAAATATAATCCAGGTCTGTAGTTGTAACTCAGAGGTAGAGCACTTGCCTAGAATGGGAGAGGCACTGGGTTCGATCCTCACCACCACATAAAAATAAGTGAGTAAAACAAAGGAATTTGGTCCACTTACAACTAAAAAATTTAAAAAATTGAAATATAATCCCACAAAATGTTGATGTACTTTTACCATCCATGCTGGTGAAACAATTGAACACAAGAAATCTAAGAGTTCAAGTTGGTGAAACAATCAGTGTAAAACTTAACCACATAAGACATGTGCATTCAAATACATGGTTTGGCAAGTATAATTATAGTAATATGTTTAAAGATTATGTTTTGAACTCAATACTATATAGATTTTTAATGTGTATTATGCTCTATATTCATATTTGCTTCTTTATGTACTATCAAATGTGAGCAAATAAATATTATATGTACAATAAATAAATAAGTGAAAAGAAGATCAATAGAGTAGAGGAAAGAGATTAAAGGGAGAGAGAGGGAGGGAAGGTTTAGGGGCAATATATACCAAAGAGAAGTAAATCAAATTCCATGCATGTTTGATTCTGTCCAAATGAACCCAACTACTATGTATAACTGTAATACTCTAAGTAAAAAAAGAAAAAGCAATATATGGCTGTGTTATCAGAACTCCACAAACAATAAAACAATTCCAGTTTACATCAATGTCATCAGATACTCCAAATAAAAAGTCAATTAATTCCTGAAAAAGTTGAGTTTTAATTCAATTTATGAAACCAAAATTTACTAGAACTTCATTTTGTCAAAACATAATCATCAGACATCACTCTAAATGCTGTTAATATTTGTTATAATATTCTATCAATTGAAATAGAAATTGCAACTATCAATATTTACACACATGCATATATACACACAGAGACACACCTGACCTAGACCAAATGCAACAGAATTACAAAGTTTTAGTTCTGTAGCTCTTGAAAGAAAACATAACAAATTCTGCATTATATTATGCCCTTTTTCTTTTTGAAGTCATTATCAGTAGTATCCTAGAAATGTCTGCCCTTAGAAGAACTCTTTTAGAAATCAACCTAAAGATCTCAGTGTGGCATTTAACATTTTGAAAATAACATTTTATATTTTAGTTAAAATTTATTCAAAGTCAAACTTTAGTCCAAATGTTCAGTCAATGGACAGCTAAAATACAACCCTATGATGCTTTTAATACATTGTGGATAATTTAAAACAAAGCTTGAAATATGAAATAAAGCTAATCAAATGATTTTTTTCTTGCATAAATATTTATGAAAAAAAGACACTGGAGGGTACAGGCAGAAAGACAGAACCTGTAAAATTTAGGCTTTGATATGTTCACATTTGAAAAGGAAAAAAATTAAGAATTGATGAATTGGTGCTATATTTTCAACAGTATTTTGTGAACTATCCACCAATTAAAAATATTCTGGTCTGATATTAAGGGTCAATTGAAAGAGTCAAGCATTTCAATAATTAAGCAAATAACTCAAATGTGATGAAGCTTATGATCATATTTATGAAAATTGAAAATGAAATATTAAAAGTAATTAACATTAGAAATATGCATCCTGTAATTTGGAACATATATATGTAGCAAAAATATTATGAATTGCTTATTTAAAAACTTTAGCTAATTAATATAAAGAAGTTATTTTAAATTTTTTTCTGTAATATGCTAATCAATAAAACACAATCCTCTGTGTAGGCTAAGTAGATGTCCAAGCATTGGCTCTTGCCCTCATGCTGTCAGTGTACCACCTGTGCACACTGGAAATCACCCAAACAGCACTGCATCAATTAAATAATAATTTATCTCTTTCCCCATATTTTATTTATTAAAGAATGCAGTAATTGTCAAGTAGAACTTCTTGTCAGGAGGAACTGACAAGTAGACAAGTGTTATATTCCAGGTGGAAGAAAAATCTTGGCCACAAGAAACCATGACATTTTAATTAGCTGGAACATCATATCAGCAGTCAATCCTGAACATGGCATTTCATGTTGTTTGTAAACACCTAACTGGCAACCCCTGATTCAGTCTTTCCTGGGCCACCTCATTCACATGAATTCCTCATTGTTTTACTGTGGCAGCCACCCTTATTATTCAACAGACAACCAAGTCTATCAGACTGAGAATGACTCCTCAAATTCACTCACAGGGCAAATTCCTGGGCTAATAAAACTAGAGAAAGAATAAGGGGATTCTGTTTGCTGTAGCACTAGCAAAAGTACAGAATTTTACTATACCCAAAAAAAAAAAAAAACCTCAAAACAAATAATGGTGCCTGACTAAGCAAGGTAGTAGAAAATTTTCTCCTATTTGAGGTCTTATTGAAACTAAAGAATTCAATGGTGGATGCTATACCATGCAAATCCACATTTAGTTACTTATTCACAGTAGCTTCAAAATAGTTCAACTTTAATTGAGTCCAGACTTAGCAGATTTCTTTATCCCTGCTTGGAGGAGAGCAGTAGAAATCCTCATTGCATGAGCTGCCCACCCCAATTCTACAGAGCCTGACCATGGCTCTCCTATTGTTTAAGCAGTCACATTGCCTACCCTGTGGACTCAGATTGGAGTAGAGGGGAAGGTAAAATTCTTTTTCTTCTTTGCATTTCAGTTTGGGAAGTTCCTATTGACACTTTTCAAACTCACTGATTCTTTCCACAGCTGTATCCAGTCTTCTGATGATCCCATCAAAGGACTTTTCATTTTTGTCAGTGTCTTTAATTCTATCATTTCCTTTTGTTTCCTCATTACCATGCCCATCCCTCCACTTGTATTGTCCATATCTTCTTTCATGTTGTCCTCATCACATCCCTTCACATATTAATTATTCCCAACCTGGTTGTTTTAGCATCTTTTTCATATTTGTGTCTGGATCATATACTTGCTTTGAATCTTTAGATGATTTTTCTTGCTTTTTGCATGCCTATGATTTTTGGCTGAAAGTCCAACTTGATACATCAGGTAATAGGAACTGAGGCAAACAGGCTTTTATAAAAAAAATGCTGTTGTAGATGGACAGAATGTCTTCATTTTATTTGTTTATTTTTATGTGCTTTGAGGGATCAAACCCAGTGCCTCACTCATGCTAGGCAAGCACTGTGCCATGGAGTTACACCTCCAGCCCCACAAACAGGCTTTTTAATGAGAGATTTTATGTTTTTCTGGCTGAGAGTCAGATTGAGTTTAATGTATCCTGGATCTATAGGTGTCAGAAGCCTCAATTTCCTCTCATATCCTTGTTTGATTATTGTTGTTTCCCCACCATTATCTTTGGGTTTCCCTGGAAAGTTCCTTTTGAAGAGTCTGTGTATTTCAGTTCTCCCAGTTGCAATCCACTGCTATTATAATGAACCCTGTTGTTATGGTGGCAAGATGCTGAAAAGGGGATATGGTCTATAATCTAATGATTAAATCTGAAGGTTTTTTTTCTTTAGTAGGCCTGAATTCCTGTACCCTGACTGTCAAAACAGTTTTTCAACTGGTTATTTTTCCCCTCCTCTTATGAGAGAAATGGATTTTATTTGATATTTATTGGCCTTCAATCAGAGAAGAATTTGGAAGTGTTTCTTTGGAGAAGAACTTTGTTTTGAACACAAAATTCTCTGGGTATGTTTCAAAATGGTGACTTGTTTATTTCCTCCTACCTGAAACATGAGGGAATTTCCCCCTGAATCTTCATGAAAAGAAGCTGGTGAGTCTCCTGGGGGTAAAACTCACAAAAGTGTGGTGTATCTAAAGGTTGGGTCCCAGAAGTGTTCAACTCTTTAGGTAGTCCATATTCACCTTCACTGGTCAATTACATTTTAATTGGTTCTACTTGTTACTGGGTGCAGTTCTTCTGCTCTTCATATACTGATTCTTTGAATTCACCTAAGTGTCCAAATTTCAAAAGTCACTCTTTTGTTATTCATCTGTGATGGATCTAAGAAGTGTTGTTGCTTTTCTATTTGTTTAGATTTTTTTTCTTTTTGTGAAGAACATGAGAGTGAAAACTTCCAATATCCTTGTATTTTACCTTTATTTTATTTATTTTTTAATGTGGTGCTGAGAATTGAATCTAGTGCCTCACATGCGCCAGGTGAGCACTATGCCACTGAGCCACAACCCCAGCCTCCAAGCTCCTGATTTTAACTCTTGTTTCCTTTTTCTTGCTTTCTAATGGTTATTTGACCCTTTATTTTCCAATTTCATTTTGATTTATTCACAGTGCTTTTGAATATATCTTTAGAGATTATTATTTTTGTTCATGGTATTTTATTACATATACCTAATATTTCAGTCTACTAGTATTAATATTTTTAGCACAGCAAGTGAAATGTAGAAAACTTACTTCTCTTCATATCCCTTTATATTTTCCTAATTTATGATATAATTCTCTCTGCATACGCTGAGAATCACAACCAACAGAGTTATATTATTTGCTTCAACTATCTACCATGATTTACAAATTTCAAGAGTCTCTTGTGTTCCTTCTCTGGCCTGATATTCTAAGATATTTTTTTTTCCTTTTCTTTCTGTTCAGAGAACTTCTATTATCATGGTCTTCTGGTGACAAATTCTTCTCTTGATTTAAAAGTATCTTAAGAACTGGACGATAGCTATGGTCACAGGTACTTGGCAGGCTTAGGCAAGAGGATCATGTGAGACCAGGAGTTGTGTTTTTTGTTTTGTTTTGAATTGTTTTTTGGTTTTGGTACCAGAGATTGAGCACAGAATCACTCAACCACTGAGCCATATTTCCAACTCCTTTTATGGTGTTTTATTTATTTATTTATTTATTTTGAGACAGGGTCTCACTAATTGCCGAGACTGGTTTTGAACTTGAGATCCTCCTTTCTCAGCCCCCACAGCATCTGGAATTAGAGGTGTGCACAACCATGCACTCACAAGTCCAAGATTTCTAGACCAACGCAGGCAACACAGCATCTCTTAAAATAAAACACCCATCTCTGAAAAAAAAAAAAAAAAAAACTGTCCTCAACACTCAAAAATAAATTTCTGGATTACTTCATCATTTCTGAAGGGTATTTTTCCTGGATTGAGAATTCTTTTACTTACATGCTTGAAGTCTTTTGCCACCATCTTCCCCAGTTTTTGATGGGAAATCTGCTGCTATGTGACTTGGGTCTTGCCTGTGAGTGAGGTCTCTTTTCTCTCTCACTGCTTTTGAGAGTTTTCTTTTCTTTTTAAATTTAACAGCTGTCACAAACTTGACTATGATGTGGATTTATTGGATTATTCTGTTTAGAGTTTACTCATGTTTTTCAGTCTATGTCTTTTGCCAAATTTGGAATCTTTTCAGTCACTCCTCCTTGGAAAATTTTTAACCCCACCCATTCTCTCCTCTCCTGAACTCCAAAGATGTGGATGTTAGATCTTTTGCTACAGTGCCACAGTTTTTGAAGTACTGTTATTTTTTTTCTTTTGTGCTTCAGTGCATTTTCTCTGTTGCTTAGATTAGGTAATTTCTATTGCTCAATCTTCAGGTTCACTGATCTTCAGTTCAGTCCATTCTGTTAAACCCATCCATTGAGGTTTTACTTTAGTTGTATTCTTCTGCAGGAAATCATCTGTCTATAACTGGAAGTTCCTATTTCTAGGATGTTTTTAATTTTTAAAATGTTTCTTTATTCTTCATTGCCTGCCTACATTTTGCTTATTTCTTTGATCTTGTTGAATGGGTATTTCTCCCTCCTATATACCTAAAACAGCAAAGAATGGATAAATTTGCTGAGGACCTCACCAACAGATGTAATATTTTTATAAAGGTAGTTGCACCTTTTTTCTTAGAATATTGTGGGGGTAAATTCTTTTGTTAACTTATAGAAGTTACACTTAGAAAAAACTGAGAAAAGATAAGAATTTTTGTTGTTGTTAAAAACAAATTGTTTTGGTTATGTGTGCTTTGTTAATTTGGATTTCCTAATACCTAAATCTTTGTATTCTTTTTAAGCATGACTTTTTAAGTGCATCTCATAAATTTTAATATTATATTTTCATTATCAGCTCAAAATATTTTAAAATTTTAATTATGATGTAGATCTGTGGATTTTTAAATGATATTTCTTAATTTACACACATGTGAGGATTTCCTAGTTTTCTTTTTTGCTGGGGGCTATGCCATATGGACTATGCCAAGATGGTGCCTGGCAGTTAGCCAGAAGTTGTTTTGGTCACATTGGCAATGAGGAGCTTGATTAACATAAGCAAACCCAGGTGATTTGTCATTGGCCATATTCAATTAAGTCCACGCACACAATGCGTGTGTATGTGTTCCCGAGTGCTCCTATTCGTGCCTGCTAGGACATCTAGCTCCTCGCCTAATCTTTGCACAATTGGCGTCATCCCTACCCTTCGCCCCCTGGAGGGGATATAAACCAACTCTCCTCGAGCCCCAGGGTCCCCGGGTTTCCTGAATCTACAATAAACCATTCCAAATTCAGAAGCCTCGCTATTCGTTTGTCTCCTGTGCCAAATTGACTCTGCTGGATGGCGTCACTTTTTATTAAAAATTATAAAGGCCTAGCCTGTTATCAGCATTCACAAACATGTCATGTTTACTTGGAAAGAATGTAAAATTTGTATCTGTCAGTTGCTTTGTTCTGTAAATGAAAGGGTTATGTTGATAAATGTTTTTGTCTGTGTATTCAATCAGTTACTGGAAGAGTTGGATCAGAATTGCTTACCATTTTGTGAATTTGCCTATTTAGTTGTGTACTGTTAGATTTTGCTATTTGCTTTGAGACTATATAATAAAGTTTAGAATTGTTTAAAAAAAAGTAAGGAAGTGACATTAAGTCTCCAAACATCATAGAATTCCTCGACTCATACATAATTATATACATAATTGTAGTACTGTAAAATCACAAAAACAGTAAGAGGTTCTGATATTTCCTCTCTTAAAGGCATTTTTTTTTCAGTACAAACTTGGGTTTGTAATCCCTGGAGCCAAGCAGTGTTTCTGCAACCTTTTTGTCCTGATTCTTTTTCTCATTCACTCCAGGTGATCAGTCAAAATACATTTGGACAAAAACAGCAATTTTACCCACCCCAATCCACTTCCTATTTTTTCCTCCATCACCACATCAATTTGGCCATAATTGTATCATTCTCATAAGAGCAGCCATATTACTGAATCATTGCAGAGAGCTTTTAAGAAGGTTGTCATACAAAGTCCCTGACAATGCCGAGCAGAGCCTGCAAGTCAGCATCTCACAAAAGAGACAACAATCAAGGGGAATGATTTTTGGCAGCTCCAAATCAAACTTTCAGCTGATTACCACTTCTGCATTTCTGAACTGTGACACAGCAGCCTGTATTCCTACTACATTCTTTTTATGCTCTAAGTCTTAGGATGGTCATTCCCTCCTGGCCTGCCGGGGATATTAAAAAGAAAACTGAGGCTGAAAGGGTAAAACAGACTTGTAAAAGCACATCCAATCTGTAATGATGCACTGTTCTGTTGTCTTAGTGCAATATTGTTTTAGGTTATTTGCTCTTTTTAATGCCCTTCTTGTGACTTTCTAAGTCATATTTTGACTGTATCATCCTTTTAAATGAAACAGATAGCCAAGTAAGTTAATCTTGGGCATGTGCTTTTTACCCAAATTCTGAACTTGCTCTGTGGTTAGAAGGTGGTCTGACCAGCTAGTAACATAAGCACTTGGAGTCAGATGGCTATTTGAATCCTAGCTTGTCCTTTAACTCACTGTGTTACCAAGGGCTAATCACTGTAACCTTTCTGAGACTTATTAGTAAAATATAGACTGTAATACCTTCCTTGCTGGGCACTTATGAAGATTAAGTGAGATATTCCATGGAGAAATTTGTCATTTACCTTAGAGACAGTAAGGTTGTTCGTACTATTTAGTTGACCTTTTGGTGACTTTCCTCCATGAATTTTTCACTCAGGCATTGTTCACTAGCACCCTAGGGTCCTGATCTGCTTATTGTAGAAAACAGTCAGGCACCCCATCACTTGTACCTTTCATACCACCTTAACCAACTGTCAAATGGGGCCTTACAAAAAGTGGGACACCTGGATGAGGGTGTTCCACATTACATTCCCATGATGTGCCAAGAGCCCACATCCCCATGTTCTTGCCAAAGTGTTTAGCTGGAGTCTATTTGTGAGGAAACCATCAGAAACCCAGAAAAAGGGGCATTCTGTGAGACAACTGAACCCAGACTCAGAAAACAATCTAGTTTTTAAAAACAAACCATAAAAAAGAGGAGGGGCCATTCTGTCCCAAGACATATAACACAGGCAAGCCTTGAGTGGATCTCGGCACACATCAAAGCATGCTGGAGCAAAAGAGGAAATGCCTTAGGTAGGTGAATTAATGGTAATTCTTAAGGCATGCCATTGGTACAATGGCTATTATCAGTAAAACATGAGCAGTAATAGTACTGTAAAAATATCCTTAGTTTTAGGGTAGGCATGATGAAGTAATTAGGAATGAGATAGGTGGTCAGCAAGAGAGAGGGGAGAGGGAGGGAGAAAGTGTCATGTTGGCAGAAGTTAACATTAGGTTGAGGCAGAAATTGAAAATAAATAGATACAGAATCTCAAAGGAAACACATGAGCCATCGAGATGCAGAATGCTCTCAGGGACATGCCCTTGGACTCTGCCTTTGTGAAGGGAGGGAATTGAGCAAGTGCAGGGGAAAGTGGTGTGGAATTATGCAGCTCCACCTTGGCTCTACCTCCAGTCTAGTCTAACTACAGTCCAACTACAAAGACTGGAGTCCTAAATTGGCAGGGCTTCTAGCTCTCAAGATAGTTGACATTCTCCTTTGAATGAGTATCTGCTTCCTAAAGAAGCCTCTATCTATGCCTTGTCTAGCTCATACTGGAATACTTTTATAAGAATCCCAGTCATACTGAGTCAATTTCCCCTCTTCTCCAAGTCATTGCTTCTCTCATGACAAGGAGAAAGGTCTATGTGTGCTCATTGTACTGTTCTTTCAACTTTTCTATACATATGAATTATAAAAAAATCAGTCAATGCCATTTGATCTTGACTTTCTATTCAATGAGATATTTGGACTTTTCATGACTCTGTAGTGGGGAATAAATATTTTCCATCAATACCAAGACACATTTGATCACTTTGGTAATACTGTTAATGTTTTTATCTGTCATATCAAGCTGGGGCTGGCAGTGTGTGTGATGATTGTAAACAAAGCCTTTTTATTTCTTGACTCATGTCCGCTTTTATTTCTTGACTCATTTCCACTCCTAGGATTCTTTAACCCTTCCTTCCATTGAGTGCATCTGGATGCCCTGCTGCTATTTATGTCATCCCTCTTCAGGAAGGCTTCTATCATCCATTCACCTGCCCCTCTTCTTTTTGTATTATATGACCTAGAAGTCTGTCTCATTGATTGCTTCTTTGCTACCAGGTCTCTTAGATGCCAGCTCTGTTTAAATCTACATCTGAGTCATCTTGTTATTCAAGTTTCTGTGTTGGGATATGTAATCTGACTTTGCTTATCTGTCTGCTCTCTGCCCAACCAATTTCTCATTGGATGAATTATATGATATTTTTCCCAGTTATTTGCAGGAAAATAACTTGTAACTTTCCCAGTTATTTGCAGGAGGTTACAGGGTTGTCTCCTTTCTAACAGAAACTTCATTAACCTTTATTGAATATTTCCTGGTTTTCTCTTATTTTAAGTTTACAAAATTGACTGTAATAAATCTTTTATTGGGGGAGAACCAGGAATTTAATTCAGGGGCATTTGACCAGTGAACCACAACCCCAGCCTTATTTTATATTTTATTTAGAGATAAGGTGTCACTGATTTGCTTAGCACCTCACTTTTGCTGAGGCTGGTTTTGAACTTGCAATCCTCTACCTCAACCTTCTGAGCTGCTGGGATTATGGGCATGTACCACTGTGCCCAGCAAATGGTGGGTCTTTTTAAGTTCTTGTGATATAACCTTAATTGGGCTGGGATAGTAGAAAAGTCATTTGTATTACAATTCATTGTTTCTCTGCATGCATTTGTCTCTAAACTGTAAGTTCTTTGAAGTTGGGGCTTATTCTAGTCTTTTTCTCTGACATTTAAACTATGTGATACATGGTAGGAATGCAGGAAGTGTTTGCTTTGTACCACAGATAAATTGATGAATGGCCACTGATTGCTTTTAAGAAACTCCCAGAATTTTCCGGAAGGATAACCCAAGTACACCAGTGCCAATCATGCAAAGAGAAATAAAAAGAAAGGTGAAGATGTTACTCAAAGTCCTGTTTCTAAACTGATCTTAAACACTCTTGGGTGAAGAAATCTGCAAAATAAAAAGAAAAATATTCGCTCAGGTATTTTGGCAAGGTGTAGATCAAGACATAGTCCTCATTCCATAGAACCTGAAGCTAAGACTCATGGAGGAAAAGTGACCTGGTCCAGATTTGAGGTTTGGTGGTGGCTCAGTGGGGTTCCCACTCTATGCCTCTCCACTAGAGACTTTGCCTTTGGGGAGGGTAGAATTGTGAGGTGTACCTCTCAGCACTGCCTGAGTGTTAGACTTTGCTGTTCCCCTTATGCTGACCTGGTTGTCCAAGGGTCAAGATTAACCACTGTGGCAGTATAAAACCCATGCATATCTTCTTACTCTCTATCATTGATACTTTGATATCTCTGGGTCTTACTTATCCAGTAGGGACCTTTCCTTTACCCACAGACTTAGATAATTCCTATAGATGGCAAACAATTATCACCTGAGTAGGCTTTTCAAATGTGAGCCAGCCAAGGCAGAGTCCATGCACTCAACAGCCTCCTTTACTGAAATTGCATTCCCTGGGACATCATCCACCTGTCCTAATCCTCCTTGGATCAGACAACTGATTTTAAGGGTCAGCACTGTGTACCAGAGCCTACTGAAATTATTTAAGTCAGTCAATCCTAAATCTTTCTGCCCCACCCTAACTATTTCTTCTCATGGAAAGCACACTAAGGCCTCTTGCTCACATTTTCCTCTCCATTCCTCTGTCTCTGACTGACCCCAGTGCTACAACCCCAATGTGGAACTCATACCATATGTTGCCCCCTTTAACTGGGAAGAGAACATGACAAGCTACCTCTTCAGTTGCAGCTTCCTCTCAACTTTTGGACTTGCCATTCCTAAACAATAATGAAGACTATGTTTTAAAACACACATATTTTATGGACTTGGAAATTTGACACTGAACTTTGCAGATATTCTGGGGTATGGGATTCACCCATTGATAGGCTGCCTCTTCCTCTCCCCTTCAAATAGATTGACTTGTCTATTTTCTTGTTTACATGGTAGACCATTTTTTGTACTAGGAATTGAACCAGGGGTGCTTAACCACTGGGAAACATCCACAAACCTTTTTATTTATTTTTTTTATTCTGATACAGGGTCTTGCTGATAATGCCAAGGTCGCGGATTCGTTCCCCGTATGGGCCACCACTTGCCGCTTGCCGCCGACCAGCGGGACAAACGACATGTACTCTTCAGAAGTTCATGAAGCAGTTTCTGCTTTATTCACATAACACCCTCAATATATAAGCAATCTCATGCATAAGCAATTGTAATCAGATATGTCCATCCAATCCTATTAAAGGTCAAGCGATCACGAGCTCAAGCATACATGTAAGATATATCTGTCCACGCGCTAGGCGGCTGAACTAATTATCATACAGCCAATGATAAATGCTTCCTGTTTTTCTCAAGGTGCATTCAGCATGCCCTTTGGCTCTCTGCCAGTCGCCATCTTAGGATGCATGTGGCATAACCCTGGACCCCAGGTCTCACCCGCCACATTTCCAACTCAGAAACCTCCTTCTCTAGAGGTCTTCACCAATCATGCACTTGGCCATGGCTCCTCAGCAATAATGCAAGCTCTCTACTTAGGCCACCAAAAAACTCATGTTAACATGATCTGTTTAATGTTTATATTATGCACCATGATCTTGCAAAAGCAAGTGTTGCTTCTGACACTATATATGTTCAATGGTTACTATATTTATGGAATGCATGCATGGAGTGTATGGGGAGCAGATCAACTCCCAATCACAAGCAGACCCAAAGAACAATAAATAAATGACTTCTCCATAGATGCACAAACACATTCTCACACTATCTCTCAATTCTAATCCCAATACTCTAGTTCACTTGCTTATTTGCAGCTTGTGAGTTAGTACTTTTTGTACATGTATGTTCTGCTTTTATCAATTTCATAATGCTTGAAATAGAAAGGACAGAACCCTAATTGGTGGGGAAGTTTTAATTTTGTCTTCGTATATCTGATTATTTTCATTTTTATCCCTTTTTTCCACATTCCTTTTCTTCTTTCTTCACCTGCTTCTTCAGTTTTCTGTATCTCTGTCAAAGTTCATGGCAACAAATCAGAATGGGCCACTCTGGCAAAAGGATAATTTCTAGTTGAAAGCAATTGAGAAGTAGAGGGGATGAACTCTTATCCCTTCCCAACTACTGAAAACATCACAAGAATCCCTGGAAGGCATTCCTCCAACTCTCACTTCCTTTGTGGGGAATTCCCAGATGACAACTGTCAAGCTTGCTACTGAGGACAGGATGGCACTGGACACACCAAACCCCTGGGACTGAGACTCAGCAACCATTAGTTGCTCTGTACAGCTGCCTTCCCACAGCTTCTTACTCTAGATATTCAGTGTCTTTCTTGTGTCTTGTCATCTCTTCTTAAAAACTTCATCCTTTTCCCAACTGGTATAAAAACCTTCCAAGCATAGCTATTTCTTTTGGGGCTTTCTTCCCATGAAGTTCCCACCCCAACTCTTTCCAGGTAAATCATTTAATATCAAATAAAATTGTGGACTGGAGGTGTAGCTGAGTGGTAGTGTACTTGGTTAGCATGTGTGGGGCACTGAGTTCAATTCTCACCACCACATATAAATAAATAAAAGATTCACTGACAAATAAAAATTAAAAAAATTAAAAATAAAGTTGTATGTTATTTTTTGCCCTGACATAATACCTGTAAGTACACTTTGTAGACTCAACCAGAGAACCTAAGGATGTGGACGAAATTTTTTCCCTACCCTACTATGTCAGTGCTCTTTTAGTTAATCTACAGAGGGACTAGTTAATGGAAAAGAGATCCTTAGAGAAATACACTAGGAATAAATTTGTTGCAAAGTAAAAAGGAAATAGAATATTTTGAGACTGATTTTCTACAAGATGACTCCTCTACAAAACAACTGATACTTGGGATAATGTGATTCCTGCTTACTAATGGTCATGGATTTACATGTACAGAATTTCCCCATATCAGTGCACATTGTGCATCAAGAAAGACTGTATTCAGGAATGTAATAGGCCTCAGGTGCCTCAGGGGGAGAGAAGTACTGAAGCATCAGACCCACCTATTGAAGGACTTCACACACAGGCAATGTGACGGACTCATGTGAGGGGTACTATGATAAAACTTCTCTTTCAGATTTGTGCCTGAAGATGGTAAGAGGACTTTGGATCAGGAAAATGTTTGACTCTCCATGTGGGTTTGAGGCAGCCTCTGTAGCCATGCCTTCTGGCCTGGAGCACTTTTCTCATAGTCAGCCTGGGTCTTTGAACCCTAAACATTCAGTCCTCCTCCATGCCACAGTCCCCTCACCTCTTTTCTTGTGTGGTCTTCAATATACATAGCTGCAACTAACAAGGCAGAACAGACTTTTAACTTAATCACAGGGAGAGGACAGGGAGCCCCAGAGAAGACGAACTCATTCAACTGCAGGCATGTGTCAGTCTTATTTTACTTTACTAGAACCAGTGTGTAGGGCCACAATAGCCTAATATCTCAAAGCAACTTCAGTGAAAATTGTGGTAGGTGACATTTAAGGAATGATTAAGCTGTGCCAGTACTGTGCTTACTGCTTGGTGTGTACTGGCCATTGTAAATAGACCTTATAGGAGAAGCACATGGGAGATTTTAGATCACCACTGTGTGTATGGAAACCAAAGGTTAAGAGGTGCACAGAGTGGCCCAGGAAAAAGAATCCTGCCTGATATCAATGCCTGGAGAACTGTGTCTTTGAGTGGGCTGTAGAGATGCCTAAACATGCAGCTACTTCCTCTAGATTCAGTCTGTGTAACTAATACAACACTTGATTAGAAGCCATTATTGTACATTCTGATACTTGCATCCAAAGTGGTCCTACTGGGCATCTGAAGTCATTGCCATCTCTCACCTTGTTTGTTAATAGCTTCCCAATTTGTTACAGCTTTAGCATCCCTCCTACTGTACACTTGTTTAAGTGGCATTCCTGATATTTTGGAGGTGTGGCCCATTCCTTGATCCTGTTCATCTCCTGGGACAGGTCCTCACTATCCAGAATTCCCACACCCATTTTCTAGTTATGCTGAGCCACTTGCCTTGCTTTAATTTCCTTCATAGCACTTATCATGATACACCCTTCCCTATGTATATATTTGTTCTCATCTCTAGTGTCTCAGGACAATGTCTCAATTGGGGTATGGGCTTCATCTGTCTGATGTAAACTAAGTATCCCATTTATCTGCTAGTTGAAATAAAGTAGTAAAACCAAAATGAAGAGTCTGCCTTTCTGTGGTTGACTGTTCTGCAGGGGCATCTGGAATTCCATCCAGTGCTTGACAAAGATCCTCTGGAGGATGTTTGTAAGGCTCATCCTAAAGGGAATTGCAGGATGTTTTGCTCCGGAGCATGGTGTTTTTTCTGCTGTATTTTTCTGATAATATATTACTCATTTCAGTCTGAATGGATTGCTTAAGGGTATGAGGGGAATACAACATAAATTCCAGAAAATATTACCTATAATCTGAAAGACATTGGGTCTTTACCACTAACAAAGTTAAAAACAATTTTGCAACCATGCAATGAGTCCCTGAAAGCCTCTGGAGAAAATAGATATAGATCTGCCTTTGTCTCCAACAGACTGGTTAAATTCTAAGGATGGTTTTTTTTATGTGTGGTGGTGAGGTAAAAGAATAAGGTTTCACAACATTCCTTCCTTCCTACAAAGAATAGTTCACCCCTATAATAAACATTGGTACACAATAACCATTGTGACCACTGCTCTCCTGTAGCCCTTAACTCAGCAATTTATATATTAAGCAGATGGACCTAGTAGAGATGGTCACATGAAATTACTTGTCTATCGCTTTAACCGCAAGAGTAATTAGAATAGTCTTAGGTCACATAGAGTTTAGATATTAAGGAAATAAATATTGTATTAGCTCATTGACATAGTTAGATATTCTTAAAACAATTGTGATTAGGTAAGGATAATCTGTAAGGTTACTGTTTTCTGCCTATGCTTTGAAAAACTTCTTTAATTTCATTAACCACAAGACTGCCATTATAGCCTGAAGAAAAATATATATAAACCCAGCCTTCCCCAGAATAAAGTGGGAGTGATTGCACCAGAACTAGAGTCTGTGTCTTTCATTCTCCATCCATTGCTGACGCTGTCTCCCCATGCCCCGTTTACCTGTGTGGAACCCATGGACTCCTACTAGGGCTGGACCCTGGCACTGTTCCTCTTCCAGGAAGGCAAAATCTCCTAATGTGCTTTATAGAAGCCAGTGACTGGAGAGTAGTTGCAGTTATCTAAATTAAATGAGCCTTCCAATTGTGAAAGCTGTTGGCTTTATTGTTGCCTTGGAGTTGAAAAATTCACAACTTACCAATCCTGCTCTTGGCACTAAAGTTCCCCATACTTGCTGAATGTTCTCTTTAAATATTTTTTATCCATTTCATGAATCATATCAAATTAACATAGGTAGATTCTGTGACATCTTAAGTCTTTCAGTTCAGTTCCTCTATTATGTGAGACTATTACTCCTTAGGTAATATATATTTTAAACCAACATTGTGCTAGGAAGTGAACTCTTGGAGCATTACTATTAATATTCAGAATTTTATGTAGTTATGCAGTTTTTGTACTATGATTTATCTTAAAATGTAAACTCTCATTTTGCAAAAATAATACCCAGTTTTCCCAGTGGTTGCATCTTTTAACACTATAGTGTCATATCAAGTTCAAGAAACTGATGTTCAATCAATGCTGTTTCTAGAAATACACACTGCTGAGTTGCAGCAGTTTTAACACTCTCTCATTTGTATATGTGTATGTGACTAGTTCTATGCATCTTGATCCCATGTGTCCTCAGCGGACCACCTCCAGGTTTGAGGCAGAGCTGATCCATCACCATAGAGGTCATGAATGACTTGATGATTGTCCTATCCCCAGTGCTGCATAAAGTTTTTCAAGATTTTTAGCCAATAAAATTAGTCATGGTGAGTTGTAGTAACACTATTGATAAGGAAAGAAGGAAAGAAACCCACATATTATTGTTTGTTAATTATATCTTGTCATATCAAGAAAAGCCTAAAATTATTCATTGAAACACTATTGATTTGAGTTTTTACATTATATTAAGAACATCCACTTTAGAGCCTGGAATATGGGTTTGGATCCCAGCTCTCAGTCACTTGGTAAATCATTAAATCTATTTGTTAATGTTACCCCACCTGTAAAGCAGGGACAGTAATAGTACCTAAATCATTGAGTTGTGGAGAATAATGAATATAACATTCCACACTTAACAAGGACTGGGTAAAGTCATAGGAAATAGCTCTTTAATAGATGAAAATGGATATATAAGGTAAATTTTATATATCTAACCTCAAACTAATGTATTGATTTCCTTGTTAATGTTATTACTACTGATAAAGCAGTAACTTGTTAAGACATAAGTACTAAAAAAACAATGTTCATCCATTTTAGCATGACCCACTCCTTAGTGAAACTGATGAAAATTAGTTTTAAAAAAATCAAAACCTCTGGAAATGGTTCTAAATAAACATATCTCCCAAATGAGACATCTATTCAAGAAAACCTACAAAGATTCATTAGGAAACATAAGAGTCTGTGAAGTTTAAATTTTGTTAAATGGGCTAAGAAACTGAGCAGACACTTCTCAGAAGAAGATATACAATTAATCAACAAATATATAAAAATAGTTCAATGTACCTAGAAATTAGAGAAATGTAAATCAAAAGTACTCTAAAATTTCATCTTACTCTAATCAGAATGACAATTTTCAAGAATATAAGCAACAATACATATTTGTGAGGATGTGGGGAAAAAGGTACATTCATACATTGCTTGTGGGAGTGCAAATTGTTGCAACCACTCTGGAAAGGAGTACATAGGTTTCTTAGGAAACTTGGAATGAAACAACCATTTGTCCCAGCTATCCCACTCTTCAGCCTATACCCAAAGGATTTTAAATCAGTCACATCAATGATGTGACAGAGCCACAACAATGTTTATAGCAGCTAAATTCACAATAGCTAAACTGTGGAACCAACCTAGATTTTCTTTGATAGATGAGTGGATATAGAGGCTAAGGCATATATACACAATGGAATATTACTCAGTCTTAACAAAAAATGAAATTATGGCATTTGCAGGTAAATGGATGAAATTGGAGAATATCATGCTTAGTGAAATAAACCAATCCCAATAAACCAAATGCCAAATGTTTTCTCTGATATGTGGATGCTGAGAAATAATGTGGGAGAAAGGGGAAGAATGGAAGAACTTTGGATTGTGCTGAGGGGAGTGAGTGGGGAGGAGATTTGGGGATGAAAAAGATGGTGAAGTGAGATGAACATTATTATCTTATATATGAGTATGATTGCATGAATGGTGTGAATCTACATCATGTATAACCAGAGAAATGAAAAGTTGTGCTTCAGTTTTGTTCAATGAGTTGAAATACATTCTGCTGTCATATATAATTAATTGGAACAAAAAAAATCCTCTGAAAATGGTTCTAAGTATAAATAACTCCAAAATGAGACATATATTCAAGAAAACCTAAAAGATTCAGTAAGAATGATGAAAGTCTGTGAAGTGTAAATCAAGTTAAATCAAGACTGCTTCCTGTTCATTCTCCCAGCTCAGCCAGGCAGTGACCCCACTGCTGGGGTGAAGACAGGATGGGCTGACATTCACTTAGGAGGGCTGCCTATTCTTCCATCCATGTTAAAATAAAAACAGCAGAGGGTGAAGGTGTCTTTTCCTGCCCAGCCTCTGCTTTGGGGCTGGAGACTGTTTGCCTGGGCACTGTGAGAGAATGAGGGCTCCAAACTGTCCTTGAGGTGATGGTTCCATACTTAGAGGTACAAGCTTGTGTGCATGTGGCAGAATGGGAGATTGTCCCCATGCCCATCTCTGGAGACTCAGGCGCAGGGTTTTCACCTAAATGTAGCCCCCCTGAGGTTATAACCAAAATCCCACACTTTTAGGAACCATCCTTCAAAGTATTTAGAATTTGAATTGTTAGTGAAGCAAGTTTTGCCTGAGGGCAGTATTGAAAAGAATATTCAGCAATCAATTAGTAGAATTTGATAACTGGTTAAAGTCTAAGAAAGGCAGGTCACCCTGCCTAAAAATTGTCACCCCAGGTTGTCTGTGGGCATGATCAAAATTGCCACTCCTGAGAAGCAACACCAGAGGCTTCCTGTTAGGGGGACCAAACTTCAGGAAATATTCTACCACCCACAAAGGAAATAAGCAAATAATAAGCTCCACAGTGGCTGGGTAAAAACACTGAATCACTACATTATATTTTCTGAAATATCCAATTTCCAAAAGAAAAGTGAGGTAGGCAAAATGTTAAGGAAATACCACCCAGAATCTGAAAACAAAGCAGGCTACAGAATGCATTCTACTGTCTTGTATAATTAGAACAAATAATTTTTTTAATAAAATAAACCCACTGAACCATCTTTTATACATGAAGGTGGTTTGCAAGATTCCCTGGATAATATAGGTCTTTGGATAATAAAATGTACACTTTTTATTTTTACCTGAATTGGTTGCTTTCAATATTTAATAAACATTTAGCCCCTAAAAAAATAAAAAGAAAAAAAGAAAAGTGCTTCTGCCAGTGGCATGAAGTAATGCAGATTCTTTAAGAAAGACCTCAAAGTAGCCAATAAAGCATGTACACAGAACTAATCAAAAAGTAATTAAAGAGGTAAAGGAACAGCAAATGTTTCATTAAATAGAGAATATAAACAAAGAAACAAATTATAAGAAGAACCTGTGATAGGCTGACAGATATGACTCCATGAGAATGTTCTAGGCCAAACTCTAAGGGAAAAGACTAAACAGACTCCATTTTGCTCTGAGACTCCATGTTATGTAGGAAATAAGCTTCTTCCATGGGAACATCCCGCCTCTGTGCCCATTATCAGTTACTTGGTGTAAGGAATTTCCACGGAACCATGCTGGACATGGGAAATCACATAAGGGAGTTTATTAAGCAAACAGTGTCTCCCGCAGGGTAAGAGAGAAAATGAGAGGAAAAGAGAAAGGAAAAGAAAGGGCACGCACTAGAGAGAGTGGAAAACCAGGAGGATAGAAAAAAGTGAGTAGAACAGACAGAAGAAGAATGGAAAAAGATGGCGGGGAAACTACACTAAAATAGTTGAATTCCGCCAGGCTAACAGGATGAACATCAGAGAAGGTTACTTGCAAACTGACTGATGAAATAATAGCTAGTCAGGATGTTCACAGATTGACAAGTGGTTGGGAGGTGGGGAAAATTACTGGACCTGATGGGCAGGGGAGCAGCTTTATACATTACATTCGCCCATTTCTTTTCTTATAAGAAAATCTTTTGCTCTTCAGTTCTTTTTGAAGCCTCTCTCCTTCCTGCCTGAGTGACTGGGGTCAGTTTTGCAGGTGAGGTGTAAAAAGTCCATTCTCCTTACAGACTTCCAAAGGCAGATGGTTTTCATGGACTTCATTTTCTCGATTTGACTGATCCCCGATCTCTACACTAAATGCCTGTCCCGAATTCTGACTTCATTTACCCCTCTAATTCTAGGAACTCCTTTGCTGTAGGGAAAGGGGGTCAATGACCGTGCTGACTTCTTTGAGCTGAAAGGGGGCATCATGGGGCAAGCATTTTGGAGTTCCCATTTTAGAAATTAGTTCAATTGAGGGATCCAAGGTAGAAGTCTGGTTGGGGAAGAGCAGGTTGTACAGGCATCTGGGAATGGGTTCTTCTATGAGAGAAGAACAAAAAGACATGAGTACTGAAATGACATTGATACAATATAAATGTTGCAGAATCATTAATTATAGCATGAGAAAATGAGAAAGAGAAAAGTTGAAAGGGAGAAAAGTATTCTGAGTTGTAGTGATACCGCCATTTACCGGTGAAGAGTTTTGCTCTTTCTACTGTTGAAGATTCAACACTAGAGAAGCACGCCAAGGCAAGCAAATTAAGCAGGTTTTATTTAAAGGTAAAAATACAGCAGTAAGAAGGGGGCCATGGCTGATGTTCTAAAGTCCCAAGAAGTGAGCACACCCTACATCTTTTATAGGTTAAAGTCTCTTTTGTTCTCCAGTTCTCTCCCCCCTTATCTCTCCTTCTGCCTATGTGACTAGGTCTGGTTTTGCATTAAGTGAGAAACCATGGGCAGGGGGAGGGCCAGGGTGATTCAGGCAGATAAGGGCCCAGGGGGCACCAATTAGCAGCCCCTTGTTTGCAGTCCTTGATAAAGGCAGGTAATTTTGGTAATCAATGGGCTCGGAGATCCTTGACATTTCATTCTTCCAGGGGCAGTCTCCAACTTCCAGAGGCAGACGGTTTTATGGCCTCCATTTCCTCGATTTGACTTGATCCCCTATTTCTTCACTAACTACCTGTCTTAATTCTGGCTTCATTCCTCCCTTTAGTTTTAGGAACTCCTAACTGCTGTAAGGAAAAGAAAGGGGCACCAATCATTCTGGCTGCTTGGAAGCTGAAAGGGGGCAGTGAGGGGCAAGCAGTTTGGAGTTCCTTTTTTTAAAAATTGGGTCAATCGAGGCATCCAAGGTAGAAGTCTGGTTGGGGAAGAGCAGGTTGTAAAGTCATCTGAGGGTGGGTGCTTCTATGATAGAAGAACAAAAAGATATGAGCACTGAAATGATATTAGTACAAAGTAAATGTTGCAGCATCTGGAACATGCCACTGAGTATCATGAAAATGACAGAAGTCAATCTCTAACCAGGAGGTGGAAGAACTGAGAAATTGTTCCCTTAACTAGGCCTAGCAAAGGCTGGAGAGGACAAGGCCTTTATTTGGGTACTTTAACATTGTCCAGGTTATCAGGAATGTAAGCACAACATTTAACTCTTAATGTCATTGATGTCCCCAGAAATTATAGTTAAGCTACTTAATGTCATCTGATTTTTGTAAAATATCCCTTTATTGGTATAACCTGTGTTTAGTAGAGAGCTCTATACTTCTGTTACTTAGGGATAGATAATCATACGAGCAAACATAGATTAAGTCTACCTATATAGCTTAGGAAGGTCTTAAACTGACTAAAAACTTCTGACTCTCAGTTTCTCTTGATAGTTATCAGGCACATTTGCTGAAGAATCTTTCTTTCATTTATAGCTTCCAGTCTTTATTCTAGTGGGCTAATACAAGTGTACATCTTAAGTTACATTTAACTATTATTTCTTTTAAATGCCCAAGAATGGCTATATTTTGGTTTTAACTGTTTTGCTGGGTGTCTAAGATCAAGCTGGTTCCTGTCTTGTTAAAGAGTCAGCTGAGTTCCCACAGGGGCCACTTGTAGAGAACTTAAGAGCAGCTTCTTAGCTCCACCAGTGCCATTGGTTAGGCTGGGTCTCCCTGATGAGGTGGCTTCCTTTGGAAGCATCAAGGGATGTCTCCCTTTTTCCATGACCATCCTCTACAGCAGATGCACTGAGTGATTTTTCATCCTCTAGTCTCAACAATCTTCTTGATCAGGAGGTTGTGTGACCCAGAGTTGAAAAGCTCCTTAGAGAAGTTCTCTTGTTTGTGGGTTCAGGCTGACTGAGGGCAAAAGATCCAAATACTGGTCTATCTTGCCTTCTGTATTTAATTCCAATCTCTAAGTTTCATCTTAATCATCCAGCAAGCCAGTCTCACCAGTCATAAAGTAAGAGTACTGGGCTTTAACTTCAATGTCCATAACTTTACAGTTATTTACCCTTTTATCTAGCTGGAGTCTGTACTAGTACTGGAAGTTACCACTATCTGTTTTATAGGTGATGACTTTTTATCACAAGTTACCTAGGTTGTGTGTTCTTGAAGCAGCTACTTCTTCAAAAATTAACACGTAACAGTTTTACAAAATGAAATTAGCAAGAGTAAAAATATATTCAGCTTGTATAATAGCTATCTTGAATTTTGACTGAGAACCACATTATATCCCCTATTTGAGATCACAGTACTTTTACAATAAGAACAAATTTTTGACTATAACTTTAAATAAGCTGAAGTCTGACTTATTTTGGAGTCACTCTAACATGCAGTAAGGTGGGAGGCAGAGCCTTATCTCAGGTAAGGCTTGGCTCTTTACAAATCTTAAGTGTTCTAATTTTGATGTTGATCTTTGCTTCTTTCTTAAATGTCATTAAGTAGTTTACATATACTGTTTCCTGAGTCTATATAAACTTTATAATTAACACAATTTAACATTGTATCTAAAACATGAATCAAAGAAAGGCTGAGAGAGCTTTTAACTTTCCTTTTGTGTGATAAAGTGGCAAAATGTTTTTATGTTTCACAATATTAACCTTTTAACAAGTCAGGCTCTAACTTTTATAAATACATTTATATTTGAAATTCTTTATCTCAGTGTAAAAAGTAATAAATTTCACATATACCCTATTGATAGCAGGTCTTATAATAGAACATTGAATGATAGAAATTAAACCCAATAAAATTTACTCTTTATAAGTTTAAGATTACCATTACAGACAAGTTTAATCTGGAGAATAGCAGCTTGATAAGTTCCCTGCTTTAAAAACTTTTATACTTGGAAAATATGAACACATTTAATATACAAAAAGTGACCATTTCACAGTTATCTTGACACTTTTATCTTACCAAATTTAGTTTTTAAAGAAAAATTTAGACACTGTAACATAGTACAATACTCTAACAGTTGTTTAACCATAATTGTATATATAAACCCCTAATTTTTAAGACTAATTGTTCTAAAGAATAAAACTTAATAGACATAAAGTTAAGAGTAAATTAGTATTTCTAAGAAATCCTTGTCATTTTACCATATAGATTAAGCTTTGGCTTATATCAAAACATTAGTATTTCACTTTAGGAAAAACCTTAAATAGCTTTAGCTGTCTCACATACATACAACCAACTTAGTTACACGCAAACTTGTTGAAACTTGCCCTTTACTTACACAGACTTTCTTAGCACTTACTTAGACCCTCATGTATTTCATCACACAAGCATTTTCTTAGGCTGAAACATTTCCTTTTCCCTTTTAATAAATATATTTCCATACCCAGAACCTTTTATTCTCTATTTTTTATTTGTTGACCCCTTTTTGTTTACATTCTGAAACAACCCTTATGAAATTTTTGAATTTAAATAAATTACTCTATTTTAACAAGATTAAATATTTGGTTGTTTATAGTACTCTAATTGAAACACAATTGAAACTTTTGGGACCCTTGTATATAGAATTGCACTTGTTAGGACATAACTTTTAGTAACCTTGTTTTTAGTTTAGTGATGACACAAAGCAAGTTTAAACCCTTTTATTTACTAACCTATGAAAACACCAATAATGTTTAAGTATGATACCTCATGGAATTTAAGGAGTTAAAAGTACTCAATGTTATTTAACAATTAGCATTTTAACTTTGTAAATTAATCAGATGTCTCTACAAACACATTTGAGTAATCCCATACATGTTAACTCTAATTCACTTATTCTGTAAATTCCAAGATATCAGACAAGTGTCCTGAACAGTATTTGTTGTCTCTTTCCTGTTGAAGAAAACTCCTAGGAACAATTGATATTAGACATTTTATTAACATCAGTATTTTGTAATCTTGACCACCTAGAGACTTGCGAGTTATTTTCAAGGACATTTTACTTTTATTAATTTACCCAATTTGAAATGAACCTTTTTAAATCATGTGAATTAAAAGTATGTGGATCCATTTTTAAATTTTAATTTTAATAGTGCTCAGTTTTGATACAGACAAAACATGACATCAGACAGCACAACATACAAATAACACAAAATCAAAGGTCTTTCTTGTAACTTTATAGGTGAATCTCCATTGCAATGTAACAGATGTTCAAAAACTCTAGTTGAATAAAAACATAGAACTTAGCAAAAAATCATGAGCTCAAAAAAGTATAGAATTAAAAAAAAAAAACAAGAGTCCTGGAAAAATGATACAGCCCTTAATTACTTTGGTAAAGCACCATAAAATTTACTTTTGCTGGAGTTTAGGTAAGACTCCTTTTGCTTTTTTTTTCCTTGGGTTTCAGACAGGTCTCCTACTGAGCCTTCAGGTTTCCTTTATTTACATTTCAATGTAAGCCTTGACTGAGATCTGGAAAGATCTAACAGGTTTTAACAGAAACCTTTTGCCTAGGGCATTTTAGTCATCATATCAGGACAGGTTGAATGTCAAAGAAAATTATGAGACCTTTTTTTTCATTACTTTTGAGAATGAAGCTACTTTGCTAAGTTCCTCGCTGAGATATGCCATTGGTTATTGAGCTGCCTATGGCTGCTTATCCATGATTTATTTTTCCCTTTGTGACAAACAGGTTAAATCTTGCTTCATAGGTAAGCTGAGGACAAGAGCTTGAAGTAAGGCCCTTCTTGATATTCCTGGGGCAGAATATTGCCCTATAGTGGCTATTTTCTGTAGTATTGAACCTGTTGATGCCATAATTAAGCTTTATCTTTGAGATCTTATAATTCCTATTAGCTAAGAAGTTTAGGAGTTCCATAATGGCCTTTTGATATTCCTCCTGGGTGGAGGCACATAAAGAATGTCATTTACTTACTGGAGAACAATCACAGATGTTTTATCTCTGAATTTTGTTAAGTCCTTAGATAAGGTTTGTCCAGAACAGGTGAGGGCCATCTAAATCCTGAGGCAACACTGTCTAGGTTAGTTGAGATACATTATCTGGTTCCTCAAAGGCAAACAGAAATTGCCATTCAGAGTCTAGCATAGACAGGAAAAGTCATCTTTTAAATCTAACTTAGTACACCAAGCAGTAGTTGGAATCCAAGATAAAAGTGTATGGATTAAGAACTACAGGGTGGGGGAAATTGCTGCTTCATTATTCTAAGGTTTTGGACTAGACAGTTTGCTTTCTAACTCCTAAAATGGGTGAATTGCATGGGCTATTGCAAGGCATTAAAAGTTTCTATCAGTTTGAATGATCTTTAATAAGTCCTTTTTCTTGCCTATATGTTCCCTTTTCTTTCTTTTTGATGTCTATTTAAAAATGGAAGATACAAACTGAAGAAGATCATCTGAGTATTGATCAGGGCCACGTGCCAATTTTGTAATTTTCTCTAAATATTTGGGACTGACTAAATGATAAATTTATACTTTAAAAGTAGGTGACCCTTTATGGATTCAGGATTCAGAGTGGTGTGTGTTCTTATTGCTTTCCTAAGTCTCTCCATGAAAATAGCAGGACTTTCCTGAAGGTTGCATAATAGTTTTTTTAGGCATCCTACTTATTATTTGAATCCCACATGGATGGTTTCTGTGAACTGCCTGTTCTCTAGATGGTTATTAGCATAATTTTCCAGGTGAAGTCATACCTGGCATAAGTTTTGAAACATCTCAATATTTATTAGGATCCTCCAAAAGCCTCCTTAAATTTAATTTTGTCTGTCTTAAGTTGGGAGTGTCCCCTCGATTTTCATCCCTTAGTGGGTGATTCCTTAAGGCTTTCTCCTCTCATGGTAGAGATTATTGCTGTCAAGCATGATAACATATGAAAGGCACTTTTCTTGATCATTTGTAATTTAGCACTATGCAGGCTAGTGGTGAACCTGGCAAAACTGTTGAGAGAGAGGCTCCCTTCTGAGTTAGAAGTATTAGTCTCCCTAACTTTGAGCTTCCTTACAGTCCAGAAAAACCCATCTCTCACTACCTGACTTTGCCAAAGTTATTTCTGGCCTTCTTTGGCAAAGTGCTAGGGTCCTAGTTTGCCCTGTGCTAGAGACCCTGGGAGGATTCAGACTTAAGGGCATTACTGCTTTCCTCCTGCCACTATAAACTCCTATTATGAAAAACAATGACACAAGTAAAAAGTGTGCCTTTTGCCTATCTTTTTGCCCTGTAGACTAAAGGAATCTCCGGAGGGTGAGGGGACATCTATTAGTTGTTAGGCGTATAACGCCCTTTGCTTGGAGGGTCTCATGGGAGGGGTTCTTAAATGCCTTCCTCTTGCAGCTTAAAGAGAACACCGTGAGCCCATTTAAGCACAGGAACAGTAATGGGGAGACTCTAGTGTCTAGACTAGTGAAGGCTAACTATTCGAACAAAGGGAACCTGGGAATTTTTATACTAATCATCCCAGGCCTTAATCCTACAGTCTGAATTTCTAATGTCTGACTGGCAAGGGAAGGGGAGCATCCAGGACGGAGTGGATGTGTGCGTGCTTTGCACTGTACGACCCATACGGAGGTAAAGGTAATTGGCGCTTTCCCTCAGTGCCACTCATCTACCGATCACTCTGGATACCCCTCAGGGCTGTCGGGAGGGGGAGTCCAGAGAAGGAACCTTTGGGGTCCACCTGAGAGTAGCCCAGGCCAAGAACCCTGCAATTGTTCCAACCCTTCCTCCACCTCCACGCATCCTGGGCAGATCAGGACTAGGCACACTGTGTACTGGCGGCAATTGTGCTCAGGGCCTGGACAGAAAAGTAGGAAATGGCTTCAGCACAGTCCAACATGCCTACAGAGCAGGTGATTGGAAACTTGCCTGGGCTGGGAAACCTCTCACCTGAGTCTTAAGAATGGCGGCTGCACTAACTTTATTTGAGTAGCTGACGCGTGCCCATTTTGCTCTTCAAAAATAAAGAGACAGAAAAATGCACCTCAAACAGATGTGGGGTGTGTGGAGAGAGAAGCTTACTTACCTCAGCGTAAATCTCAGTGGGACCTCCAAATCTGATACCACCGTTTACTGGTGAGGAGTTCTGCTGTTTCTAATGTTGAAGATTGAACACTAGAGAAGCACGCCAAGGCAAGCATATTAAGCAGGTTTTATTTAAAGGTAAAAATACAGACTTCTACCAGCAGGAAGAAGGGGGCCATGGCTGATGTTCTAAAGTCCCAAGAAGTGAGCACACCCTACATCTTTTATAGGTTAAAGTCTCTTTTGTTCTCCAGTTCTCTCCCCCCTTATCTCTCCTCTCTGCCTATGTGACTAGGTCTGGTTTTGCATTAAGTGAGAAACCATGGGCAGGGGGAGGGCCAGGGTGATTCAGGCAGATAAGGGCCCAGGGGGCACCAATTAGCAGCCCCTTGTTTGCAGTCCTTGATAAAGGCAGGTAATTTTGGTAATCAATGGGCTCCAGAGATCCTTGACATTTCATTCTTCCAGGGGCAGTCTCCAACTTCTAGAGGCAGATAACTTTATGGCCTCCATTTCCTCATTTTGACTTGATCCCCTATTTCTACACTAACTACCTGTTCTTTGTTCTGGCTTCAGTAGCCCAGGAGAAATTTCAAATGTACACTTATTTCCTTGGGTTTGAAACTGGTCTCCCTCTGCGCCTTTCTTCATTTACATTTCAATATAACCCTTGACTGAGATCTGAATCTGAAAGGGGCTAAAATGTTCTAGCAGAAACTTGATGCTTAGGTCCTTTTAAGTTAGGTTTGGAGGTGCTTAAGCCTGCAGAAATAGCCTAAGAAATGAGAAAGAAAAGACTTGAAAATAAAGAATCCCTTTCCATCTGCCCATTTACTCATGGAAGCTGTGTGCCATTACACAAATGGATTTTGATGACTTTAAGTACCAGAGGTCAGGCAAAGTTTCCCAGGGTGGAATCTGCCAGATTGGAGAATCCAGATTCCATGGTGGGGACTTATGCAGCTGAGTCTGTGGCCAGGGTGTCCTGAGGCCAGAGTACTGGGCTGGAGATGAGGGACAGCACATTGATCATGTCATCACACAAAAATCAATGTGGGGCCAGGCAAAAGCTGAGAAGAGTTGAGGACCTGATATCAGGATTTTTGAAGACGAGTGCATGAGCTCGAGATGAACCGCAACCCGAGAGAGATCTCCACCATAAAATCAGGAATCCACCCAGCAGAAAAGACCGACTATAAGGGTCTGCCATAATTATAAATCGGCCTAGGGGAATCGGCCTACTCACCAACCTGAAGTCTGGTGATAAATGCACAGCAGAGCGTCCAGGCAGAATGGAAGGTGGGGCAGTATCCAGGAGCACGGGGGGGGGGTCAGATGGAGTTCCACTCCCTTAAGATACAGTGGAAGATCCCATTCCGAGTCTCAGCACCAATGTAAGGAATTTCCACAGAACCATGCTGGACACAGAAAATTACATAAGGGAGTTTATTAAGCAAACAGTTGTCTCCTTGCAGGGTAAGAGAGAAAATGAGAGGAAAAGAGAAAGGAAAAGAAAGGGCACGTGCTAGAGAGAGTTGAAAGCCAGGAGGATAGAGAAAAGTGAGTAGGACAGACAGAAGAAGAATGGAAAAAGATGGTGGAGAAGCTACAGTAAAACAGTTGAATTCTGCCGGGCTAACAGAGGACCAATATCAGAGAAGGATACTTGCAAATTGACTGATGAACCAATAGTTAGTCAGGATGTTCACAGATTGACAAGTGGTTGGGAGGTGGGGAAAATTACTGGACCTGATGGGCAGGGGAGCAGCTTTATACATTACACTTGGTGTGACATGTTTAATAATATACAACTCCTATGTGGTAAAGAATTACTCTCTTTTGATTCCTATCGCTCCTAAACAATGTACCATGTAAACAGTAATTGTGTAGATGTTAGCAACCATTATTTAGTTTGTACATGGGTAAGGGTCATTTTGACCCACTTCCCCCTCTGTCGATGATCTCATGATGTTAATGTGTAATTTTGAATCATAGCAACAGACACTTAAGATTGATGTGATTTTTGGTATAAGAACCCCTACAACCCTGTGGTTGGGGCTGTTCTACCAATAGCCATTTTTTAGGGCATCGTGTGAGACAGTCAGCTGGACAGCTTAATAAAGACTCTCAAATTTGGACTTCTCAGTGGTGATGGGTCTGTTCTTAAGTTGTGCGCCATAACAAACCAAATGGAAATTTTGGAGTTGAAAGTACAATAATTAAAAATAAAAACAAAACCATTAGAGGACCTCAATAGTAGATTTGAATTTGCAGAAGAAATAAGCAAACTTCAATATATAAGTAGAGATTTTGTCAGCTGAAGAACAGAGAGAATAATAGGAAAGAGACATGTGAGATCCATTAAACATAGCAGCAGCTGCAAATGAGAGTTCCAGAAGGATAGAAGAGGGAGAACAGGGAAGGAAAATATTTACACAAATGATGGCTTTAAAACAAATTGCAAATTTATTTAAAAGTAATAACCAAACCATACAAGGATGCTCAGCAAACTCCAAGGAGGATAAGTGTAAATAGAAACCCAAGAGAAAAGTCATAATATGAAAGCTTGAAGTCAAATATAAGGAGAAAATCTTAAAAGCAGGTAGAGACAAATGGTTTGTTACTTCCAAGCAAATCCCAATAAGGTTAGTAGCTGACTTCTCAGCAGAAGCAAATGAGACCAGACATTGGTAGGACAACATTTCATCCAAGAAGCCTACCTCTGGCAAATCTCTCTTTGAGAAATGAAGATAAAATAAAGATTTTTACAGATAAATTATCAGCAAGAGAAATTGTTTCTAGCCAACTGTCCTTACAAGAAATATTATAGACAGTTCTTCAGGCTGAAAGCACAGGACTCCAAATGGCAGTCTGAGCACAAAAGAGAAAACAAAGAGTATCAGTAAATAACCAACCAAGGAATTGAGAGCACAGGGCAAGTGGCTATTCAAAAACTGAGAAAGCAATTCAACATTCAGAATCACTGCTAAGCTCAACTACCTAAGAGAGAAGCTGCTGGGGCTCTAGCTGGTAGGATCTTTGGGTGTTTTTAATGAATTTCTGGAGGCAAAGTATGCCTAGCTCGAGAGTCACATCTCTTCAGGCCAAGACTTAAGGAGGCTCCCACTTTTGTGGGTTTTATCTTGTGGAATTCCCAGCAGTTTCTCACTCTGAAAATGGGAGAGAAATTTCCCCTTGGCAGAAAAGAGAAAAAGTAACCATTTTGAAACACATCCAGAGCATTCCTGTAACAAATGTCAGTCTTCCAAAAGAAACACTTTGTATAGCAGTATCTGACCTGGAACAGAACAGTTGGCCAGCTCTTGTTCCCTCCAGCCTTCCAGTGTTATGCAGGGAAGAAGAAAAACTAGCTGAGAAGTACTTCTCATGGTCTCAGCCCAGGGACTCTGACCCACCAAAAATGGAAATGTGATAATCAGAGGATACAGAACACTTCCTAAATGCTTTCCACCATAGCAGCAGAGCTCAGTGCAGATCTTTACATTTCTCTTTTCTACCTCCAGATGTTTCTTACTTCAGATCTCAATTCTCCAAATGTTCTTATCATCCAGTATTTATTTTCATTCACTTATAAAATTCATTTTAAATATTAATTCTCAAAGAATTTCTAATGTGTGACATTAACATACAGAATCTCTCTTTCACCAGGTCTCCAATCTGTTCTTTGGGAGCCCTTTAAGATACAGTTGACTGCACTCAATTCAGTTGCCCTCCCAACTGCTGCATGGAGCCCTTGGCAGGCTCTCACCTCAGAGCACAGATGCTCTTCCCTTTTCCTTACACGGTGCCTTATTCCACTTTCCAGTCATCCTGTAATGCCAGGAGCCTGCTGTGACCACCTGAGTTAAGACAGCATAACTGTCTGGTACTCCCATAACTTCCCAGGAGCAAGTGCCAGAATGAGCCCTGGTCTGGTATGCCGTGGATCTCCTCTAGTTAGCATCACTGTTTATGTACTAAGGGTAAAGCTGCATGGGGCAGGGCATTTTCTCCAGTGTGTCCAGGGGGCTGCATTCCCAGGGGGTGGAGAAATGCTGGTGGATAGTAAGACCACAGAACACTGCCGGGGTCCAGCCCTAGCAGGAGTCCATGGGTTCCACACTGGTAAATTGGGCACGGGGAGACAGCGTCGACGATGGATGGAGAATGAAAGACACAGACTCTAGTTCTGGTGCAATCAATCCCACTTTATTCTGGGGAAGGCTGGGTTTATATACATTTTTCTTCAGGCTATAATGGCAGTCTTGTGGTTAATATTAAAGAAGTTTCCAAAGCATAGGCAGAAAACAACAACCTTACAGATCATCCTTACCTAATCACAATTGTTTTAAGAATATCTAACTATGTTGATGAGCTAATACAATGTTTATTTCCTTAATATCTAAACTCTATGTGACCTAAGACTATTATTATTCTCACGGCTAAAGCGATAGACAAGTAATCTCATGTGACCATTTCTATTAGGTCCCTCTGGTTAATATCTAAATTGCTGAGTTAAGGGTTACAGGAGGGCAGCAGTCCCAATGGTTATTGTGTACCAACATTTATTATAGGGGTGACATATTCTTTGTAGGAAGGAAGGAATGTTGTGGAACCTTATTCTCTTACCTCACCACCACACATAAAAAAAACCATCCGTTAAAATTTAACCAGCCTGTTGAAGACAAAGGCAGATCTACAACTGTTTTCTCCAGAGGCTTTCAGGGACTCATTGCATGCTTGCAAAATTATTTTTAATTTTGTTAGTGGTAAAGACCCATTGTTTTTCAGATTGTAGGTAATATTTTCTGGAATTTTTGTTGTATTTCCCTCATCCCCTTAAGACTGAAATGAGTAATATATTATCAGAAAAACACAGAAGAGAAAACACCATGCTTCTGAGCAAAATATCTTTCAATTCCTTTTAGGATGAGCCTTTGCAATCATCCTCCAGAGGATCTTTGTCAAGCACTGGATGGAATTCCAGATGCCCCTGCAGAAGACTATTTTGTAGAAGAAAAGTTGTGATTCTAACTTTAAATATAAAATGTCACTTTCTTATGTTATGTATGCATGTGTGTAATGTGTGTGTTTGTGTGTGTGTGCATATCCTATCTTGTCCCAGCAATATGTTTGAAAACCATACTCACACATGAACACACAGGCACACATGTTCCACAGTGTTGGTCGGAAAAATCTTCCTCATGTGGCTTGCACATGATCAAAGACCCACTAGCTGGAGTGGTCATGCCACCTGTGCTGCTTCCTGTTCTGTCAAAGTCACCAGCTCACACCAGCAGCTTATACTCACCTAGCAGCAGGAATACAGCAAGACTGAACCATCAGAAAACATGAACTCAGGCAAGACAGAAACATGAAAAAAGGAAACTTCCAATCACTGCCCTCAAATATGTGTGTGTGTGAATCAACAGTGCTAGACCTTGCTCAGACATCATTGATAATAAGGTTTGAATTTAATAATATTAAAACAATTAGAGAGATTGAAGTTTGGAGTTACAATTGTGAAAATATTTTATGAAAAACTTTGCTCCATGTTTTGAAGATATCCATATTCATCTGTTTTGGGTTTGTGAGAATTTCTGGAAAAGAAACAGTCAAATCACTGTTGTGACTGATATAACTCTGTGTGTCAGGGGCGGGCTCTGAGGGCCCCAGAGTCGCACCCTGGCCTGATCTCTAAGATGGCGCCTGGCAGCTTGCCAGAATAAACTGTACTTATAAGTAACTCTGATTGGCTGCTGTAAACTGATCCTTGATAGGCTAATATCTCAGAACTCTGATTGACTGCTGTATATGAGGTGATTCTTGTAACTGCCTAGAGACTGATCCTTGATAGGCTAATATCTCAGGCTGACTCTGATTGGCTTATGCTTACTATATAACCCAGACACTTCCTCGAATAAAGAGCATTGTTTGTTGGGCATTGTTTGTCATTCATCGTTCGTCGTTCGTCATCGTCGTTCGTTGGTCTTTGTCTTTTGGGCTTTTTTGTTCATGTGAAAAGGAAGCGTACGCATTATCATTGCCTCCACAGGCGATGGGCAATGATATCTGTGCACTTGGGTGTAGATACATAGCAAGAAAATCCATCTGTTTAAGGAGGCATACCATTACACTGTGCTTATGTCCCACTTTTTCTTTCCCCACTCATCTCTTGATGGACACTGAGGCTGATTCTTGGCTACTGTGAACACAGAAGTGCCGACATCTCATCAACATAATAGTACTGTCGTGAACACAGAAAAGTGGACAATTTCTGAACATAATGAATTCTCTGCACTGGACACATACCTAGAGTAAAATTGTTAGACCATGTGGTTGCAATATTTTTAACGTTCTGCAGAACCTCCAAACTGTTTTCCATAACTATCTACTAATTTAGACTTCCTCTAGCAGTGTACAGGGTTCCCCTTTATTGTCATCCTCTCAAACACTTGTTATCTTTTTTCTTTCTTTTAATGATAATTCTAACAGGTGTGAGGTGATATCTCATTAGGGTTTTAATTTGCATTTAATACTGATCAGTATTGAGACTGAGCATTTTTTCACATACTTGTTGGTCATGTGTATGTCTTCTTTTTAGACACATCTATTCAAATCCTGTGCCCATATTAACATGAAAGTTGTGTTTTACAAGGAGATGTGTAGACTGATTTTATCATAGAATTTAAATAAAAGTTATATAATTGATTACCAAGACCAACACTGCTGTTCTCCAGTAAATAACTGAGATGATCAAACATGGCTTTTTTATTCTACTGACTTATACAACAGGATTAAAAAAGAAAGCAACAACAGTTGGTTACCACCTTGGAAAAGGTGATTTCTTTCAGAAAAAAACATTTCATTAGTCACTCTAAGCAAGTATTCTTCATAAAACTGAGTTCAGAAGTGGAGGTCTCAGTCACATGGTCCACCCATCTGACTTCGTGCACCAAACTTCAGATATAGAAGGTCTTAAAATACACTATGGATCACCTAGTCCTTGGGCCAATAAAAATAAAGTCCAGCACCAATTTAGAAACCTCATTAGCAACATCAGGTTGGATCTAGAATTCCTCTATAACACTGTACTCAAAGATTGCCTGAGCAGTCTGGTTTCTGACTACTACCAGTAGCTGTGGTGCCCTGAGAAATTGAACAATCTCTTTAATTCTGTTTAGTAAAATTGGATAATATGGATATTAATACTCTAGGGAGGAACGGGAAAAGATACATTAAGAAAATTTCTGAAAATGTATAGTTCAGTATTTGGAACCAAACAACAGGGTCATCATTAGCATTGCTATTACTATTGTTTTATAATTACTGAGAATCTGGGAACTCACAAACTCCCTACTTGAACACCACTTCCTTGCTGAGAGGAGCCCACTGACCAACAATCCTTCCAGGTGGGCCCCATAAAGCACACACTCCTTCACTCAGATGCTCCCTGAGTCCTTCCTCAACAGAAAATACTGTGACTAATATTTTAAGCCCAACTGGTAGAAAGACTAATCATGGGAGATATGGGCTTTTTGCCATTATATAAAAATATACCTCAAAATTTACAATAAAGAAACACACTGCATATATCAAAGATAGAAAATTATACTGATTTATATCAAGTTATTTGTTATAATACTCTTTCAATTTGCTTTTTAAAACAAAAAAACCTTTGTTTTAAATTTGTTTTAAATTTTGTGGATTAAAAACTGGAAAATAAATGTAGTTGGTTCACAATTGTTTGTAAGGGGAAGTGATTACTTTAATATACTTGATACATTATTTTGCCAGTAAGAGTATTACAGTAAAAATGTATTTTCATCATGACTGGAGTGTTTCAGAATTACAGTATTAATATCAGGCAGTGCTCAAGTTCACTGCTTCTAAAGATTTCAGTTTTTAGAGCAGTTTTAGATTGATGGGAAAATTGAGAGTAAGGTATACAGGCTTTCTGTGTATCTCCTACATCACAATGTGCTTAGCCTTCCCCATTATTAACATCCTCCACCATAGTGGTGCAGTCTTTATAATTAATGACCCTTCAGAGACACATCAAAATTGCCCAAAGTCCATAATTTATGTGAGGATTCTCTCTTGGTGTTTTGCATTCTATACATGTATACTATTAAAGAAAGCATAGGTTTTTTGACAAGGTACTATGATGAAGAGATCTCACCTGAATAAGCGGTAAGGAGATTTACTTTACTATTACTAGTCTATTTAGCCACATAATATTTCACCCTGACTATCACAAAGATAATATGAATACATACAGAGAAGAATGTTAAAATTTATTGGCCAAAACAAAACATTCCAAGATATTTAAATCATATGAAATTGAATGTTTCCAAACTACTATGTATGTATGCACATGTGTGTATAAACATATATATTTTTAAAGGAATAATTAAAATTTTACTAAAATTAAATAGTTCACTGAAAGTCCTAGAATAGTTTCAACTTCATAATAAGCACTTCATAATTTGCAGTTCACATATAAAGAAAAAGATCAAATTTCTTAGACAACAAAAACACATATTAAATTGTTAATACTTTAGTTAGAAACTGCCATTTCATAAGTCACCAGTTCTTGAAATTTGTGGGTCAAAACACTTTTTAAAGACAATTAGTTGTAGATGGACACAGTATTTTATTATTTAATTAATTAATTCATTGATTTAATGTGGTACTGAGGATTGAACCCAGTGCCTCACACTGCTAGGCAAGTGCTTTACCACTGAACAATTCAAACCCCAGTCAAGATTGTTTGACAATAATATTTTATGCAAAATTGCAATGTAGAAAGTGTACAAAAACTGCCCCAACTGAAACAGAAGTCACTGGAACTCTGCTTCCTGTCTCCTGATCCAACCCATTTGAGATTTTTGAGGCAACTACAAGTTTCCTTAAAGCATTATATTAAAATAGACCATGTGAATAAGTATACCTCTATTTTTATTTTACTTTTTCAAGAGTATCAAATGATTTTATTACAAAACTTAATGCCATTAACTCACTTTATAAAAACACAAACATGAGAAAAGGATAAACACATCCAAGGTTCATTAGCCCTTGGAGGACAGGAGGAAGCCCTGGACAGGGAACCCACTAGCATTTTCCCTTATGCCTGATGTCTCTGTGTCCCTGTTCACTCCAGGCTTCCACATTCTGTCACCTCTTACAAGGGGAGGAAACTGACTAGAAGAGTCATGGACCAGAAGGTCACAACCAACTCTAAGGATATCTGATGCAAAGGGCTTGTACATTCTAGTCTGTAACTCTGAGAAAGATATTGGATGTGCACTGTCAAATACCTACTCCTCACTAAATTTTACTGCCCTTTGATACTGGTTATGATCTTTCACTGGAATTTCTGTTCATCACAGAACACAAATCCTCAAATCCCTATGCAGTCTCCATGTTCAAGACTAAAGTTGTTTCAGAACCATCACAGTGGCTGTAGTGTCCATAACCTGTAGTATGTACTTGGAGTCACACCCTAGGACAAGCAGGTCCAGTGGCAGCCCAATACAAGGGGCACACAAGAACAACATTCTCTCTGCTAAATTTCTTTCTGTTCTATTTGAGCACTGCCCACATTCAAGATTGAAATCTTGAGTAGAGTGCCACCTCCCCCACCCCTTGGTCCCTGCCAAATGAATTCATGCTGTCACGGAACAGAGATCCAAGTCTTCACCATTAATTAAATAGAGCTTTCCAAGGTGCCAGGAATATTCTTAGAAGTGTCCAGGGACAGGGCTGGTGGGTCCTGGCTCTCTGGATCAGAAGGGAGCTCAGCACAGCTTCTTTTATGTGGGCCTCTAGGAACTTATGAATCACTCATTTGACCTGTGGCCTGAAGCTGTGATTAATTTTTGGATTCACCTACTGAGAAATAATCCTGTCTACTCCTTATTCCAGCATCCCAGACTTTCTTGAACCACGTTCTGCCTCAGTCCATTTGGTAACTGGTTCTTGTTCATTGTAGGATTCCATTTCTGCGTGTCCAGATGTGTCCACACATTATCATCTTTTTGCAGACTGCGGTGTCTGCCTGGAGTCCCTAGCGGCCACAGTCAGTGCAGGAAGCCACTGCATCCCGGGCGAAATTGCAGGCGGGAGGCCATGGCGAGTTTGAAAATAGGCCAGCGCCAGGGGGCGGACCTGGGCACAGAGCCGCCTCTTCTGGACAATGGGCTGCTGGCAGCGTGTGAGGCAGCCAGAGCAACGGGACTTTGCTTGGCAGCTCTGCTGTCACAGGTCAGAGCCTGTGCGGGGGTGGGCGCTTTTTGTTTTCAGCGCGGGCCTCAGTCACGAGTGATGAGGGTGGCATGCTGAGGGTTTGTCCCCGACAAGTTCCCCAGGTCTTTCGTGGGCTTGGGACGCCACCCGTTAGCCCCGAGCCTCTCCCTGGTCGGCCCAGGTGCTTCCTGCCCAATAGGGCGCCCGTGGTGCTCGGCTCTCCTTACTTGGTGGTGGCGTGGCACCCCCTGAACCAGTGGGCACCCGACCTCTACAGGGGAATGCTGTGGCGACCCAGGCGCCCACACCTTGGTTCCAGTTATGCGCTGGAGAACCTGGGCCCCAGCACAAGGTGGTAGGCGGCAAATTTCAACCCAGGTGATCAGAGATGGTGGGCGCTGCTACAGATCCAACTGTACCAGTTCTGGTCGCTGGCACAAGGCAGGCATGCACTGGAGACAGGTGCCAGGGCAGGGGATGGAAGGGCACATGCTAGGGAGGGCAACTGCTGGGTGGGCTGGATCTTTCAAGCTCTGTCCCGCAGGTTCAACTTTGCGAACTTTGCAAGCGGGAGTTCCTGGGTGTCTGACTTTCCTTCTGAGTCACCGGATTGGTACTGTGCATTGCTAGGTCTGGAGGCAGTCCATGGGTTAATGCTGTGTGCCTTTAATCCATGCAGGAATTGGAGGAGAGGAAAACTGAGCTGTAGAGGGGAAATGCTGGGAAAAATACCTGGCATGTACAGGGATGTTTTGAGTATTAAATGAACAATGCCCTTTCCAAACATGTAAGGAGGACTTTCAAATGGCAGTCATTTTTAGAGTCTTCCAGAAAGATAAGAATGAGACTTGATATTTAGACAACTGAGGAAGAGGAAGAAGGTCAATATAGGGCAAAGCAAAGTTAGAACAAGAAGGCAAGAGGAAGAATCATGTCATTTTTGCATGTAGGGATAAAGGAGCTTTATAAAGTACCTGTTGTAACTAGGAATGTAGTTGAGTGTCAGCCTGCCTAGCATGTGCAAATGCTGTATTCAATCCCCATTACTGCAAAAACAAAAAGAAAAAAACAAATAGAAAACATGTTGGTTGACACTGTCAACTACTGGAATCAGTTGGGCAGTGGTGTAGAGGATTGGGTTGTGGGAAAAGGAGATTAGAAGTCTACTAAAATGATAGCAAGGCTGCTCAAACATGAGTAGAGTACAAGTGAAAGCTCCAACATCAGGAGAGGCCTTGGGGATTTCTAGTTGGCAAAATGACTGTGTGCATATGGAGAATGAAGGAATGAATGAAGTTGGAGATAATTACTAGGTTTGGGGCTTGGAAAACCCTTGAAAATAATTATTAGAAAAACTTGTTTTTACTTTAAGATGAAGATTTTGAAATGGCTATTATGAAACTCTACCTGGATGACTCAGAAAAACATAGGCCATTAGAAGAAAATCTAGTAGGTAGATTCAATTTTTTCAAAAGAAATCTTTTGGAAAGGAACCTCCTGATCTGATGATCATTCAAAATCTATTTTATTTATTTAACATATCCTTGTTCCGCTGATTTAAAATATTTGAAAACAATGCTACCTGAAAAACGTGGGTCTCTTGGTGATCCTTGTTCTCCATTAGTATTCATAGGTCTTGTTAACTTGGCCTTTGGATTACATTGAGGCCAAGTTAAAAGATGATCTTTGTTGTAGAGTAGTTGAACTTCATCTAATTTTATCTTTTCTTTTGCTTGCTTTGTATGGATTTTTTAGATAATGAGAAAGAATGTGATATTGTTTGGGAAAAGAAGCCAAAGTTTGAATAGAAAGCAAAAGGAGATTCAGTAAACTCCCACCTACAGTTTTTTGGAATCTGACATGATACTGATGAGGACAATGGAAATGGGGAAGACTTTCAGTCGGAGCTTCAAAAAGTTCAGGAAGCTCAGTTAAATATGTCTTCATTGTTTTCCTTCTGGTTCCATTGATTTTGTTGATGTAGTAAGGAGTAGAATGTTCTTAGCAAATGGTAATGATGGGTGTGGCTAGCAAATAGAGTGAATCTAAGTAAGTGGAGAGACATATTATTTATGAATTGGTACACTCAAAATAGTTAGGATATTAGATTTTCCAAAATTGACCAATAGATTTAAGGTGCAGTGCCAGTCAGAACTTTACCAGGATTCTCTGAAGATATAAATAAGCTAATTCTTAAAATTTCTATGGAAAGTTAGGATTATATGTTTATTATTGATGAACCCACACTGAGACATTATCACCCAGAGTTTTGAGTTTTGACCTAAAATGGATATTCAATTTTGTCAAATTTTCTTACTCCATCTACTGTTGCAATCATGGAACATTTATTAAGTGTATGAAGGATATTGATTTTAAATGTTCAGGAAACCAACATTTCTTTCCTGGAAGAAACCTGAATCATGGTATATTAATTATAAATTTTATAAGCATTCATGTTTGAGTAAATTTTGTTACAAGTGTTGGATTTATATTTTTCAGGGGTATTGGTCAGTAGTTTTTTTTTTTCTGATAATATCTTTAGCTTCCATATAAGAGTTAATATGGGTAACTTAAAATCAATTGAAAAATATTTCTGGTACTGCTGTTTCCTGAAAGATATTGTGTTAATTGTAGCCATTTCTCCTTGAATGATCACCAGTTTTTATTAGAGGAATCATATGAGATGAAGTTTTATGAAGATATTTTTTAAAATTACAGTATATGAATAGAGAACTGTAGGGTATCTATTCATATTATCTACTAGTTCTTGAGTGAATTTTGATAATTTGAGTCTTTCAAGGAATTGGTGTCAAATTTGTGTGCATAGAGCTGTTCCTTTAAATCACTTTTTAGTCTTTTATTGTCTCTAAGTTCAGTATAGACATATCCTGCTTTCTGTCTTCCTTGCTCTTTCTTGGTTAATCTGCTTAGAGGTTCATCAATTTTATGAGTATTTTTCCTTCCACTAGTAGAAATAGACTTTGTCTTCATTGATATTTAGTCCGATTTCTGTGCCAAATTTCATTGATTTATGTTCTTTATTATTTACTTCTTGCCTTGGGCTTATTTTGCATTTTTTTTTGTACCAGAGTTTGAAACCAGGGTGCTTAATTACTGAGGCATATCCTCAGTCCTTTGTTTTTCTAATTTAAATTTAATTTAATATTTTTATTGTTACCAGGGATAATACCTAGGGGCAGTTAACCACTGAGCTACACCCATCCCCAGACCGTTTTTCATATTTATTTAGAGACAGGGTCTTACTAAAACTGAGGCTTATTTTGAACTTGTGATCCTCTTTTCTCAACCTCCCAAGCCACCAGGATTACAGGCATGTGCCACAGTGTCCAGATATTTCTAGTTTCTTAAAGTAGAAGCTTAAATTAATAACTTCCTAAAAAAATTAACCTTTATTTTATTTCATTTTATATATTTATTTAATGTGGTGCTGAGCATCAAACCCAGTGCTTTACTGTGCTAGGTAAGTGCTCTACCACAGAGCTACAACCCAAGCCCACAGTGTTAATTTTTATAAAAGTATTTAATGCAAGAATTTTTCTGTAAACATTGTTTAGTTGCATCCCATGATTTTCAATGGTGATATTTTCACTTTTCACTCAGGGTTTTTTATTGTCCTTTCCATTCTTCTTGACCTGTGAATTAGTTAAAAAATACTTGGTGATTTCCCACATATCATTGCTTTTGATTGCTAGTTTATGGTTCATAAATATTTTGAATAATTTTAGTTGTTTGAGTTGAGTGAGATCTGTTTTTATGATTGCTTCATGTGTACTTGAGAAGAATTTTGTAGTCTGCTGTATTTGTGTGTAAGTATTATATAAATGTTAGTTAGGTCAAATTAGTTGATACTATGTTATTCGGGCCTTACATATCTTTGATGATTTTTTTGTCTGCTTATTCTGTCACTTACCAAGAATGTTATCAAGCATCACTGTGACTGCCTGCCTTTCATCAGATTTCACTTCTCATACTTCTTTATTTTAGTATTTTTTTAGTTTGTCAGTGGACCTTAATTTTATTTATATGTGGTAATAGGAATCTGATCCAATGCCTTACACATGCTAGGCAAGCACTCCACCACTAATTTACAACCCCAGCCTTCATACTTTGTTGATCTCCTGATTTAACTTTGTTGATTTTCCAAAATTCTCTCTTTTTCTCTTTTCTATTTTATTTCCTTTCTCCTGCTTACTTTGGATTTAGTTTGCTCTTTTTTCAGCATCTTAAGTTGTGAAGATTATTGGCCTATGATCTTTGTTTTTTAATGTATGCAGCTTTATATTTTTCTCTAAGCTTTGCTCTAACTGCATTCAGTAAGTTTGTTAATTTTTTGTTTTTTTAATATATTTTTTATTTTTTAATTTTTTTTGTAGTGCTATGGATCAAACCTAAGACTTTATGCTTGCAAGGCAAGCATGCTACCAACTGAGCTATATCCCCAGCCCTACTTTTTTTATTCAGCCTGTTAAAACAGTAAAGTTTGGTTTGCTATTACTGTTATAAAATGCATCTTTACAAATTATGACTTATAAAATGCCAGGGAAAGGAGTTACTAAAATTGTTTTTTTTTCTTTGTTTTTGCTTACAGTTATTACTTACATACTTTATAGCTCTATATGGATTCAAGTTACCATCTACATTGTATGTCCTCTCAATTCAGCCTACTGGACACATTTAGTACTTCTTACAGGACAGGACTACTAGCAAGTGCTTTTTCAGTTTCTGTTTATCTCTGATACCTTAATTTCTTTCTGTTTTTAAATGGTAATTTTGCTGGATATAAAACACTTGGTTTACATTCTTTCAGCACTTTGAATATGTAATCTTGCTGTGTTCTTTTATTTTTCTTTTTTAGTTGTAGATAGACATAACTTTATTTATTTTTTCATGTGGTGCTGAGGATTGAACCCAGTGCCTGACATATGCTAGGCAAGCATTGTACCACTGAGCCACAACCTAAGCCCTATCCCAGTTTTCTGACTCTGATTTCTGTAAGGATTTTGCTATTACTTCTTTAATTGTTTTTTACTTATTGATGATCTTTATTTTATTTATCTGTGGTTCTGAGACTTGAACCCAGTGCCTCATACATGCTAGGCAAGCCCTCTACCACTGAGCTACAACCCTAGCCCTTCTATTAATCTTACTGAGCATCCTTTATATGGAGTGAGCTTTCTGCTTTCAATAAAGTTCTCTTAATATTTATTCTTTGGTAGTTTATCTGTGATGAATTTAAGTGTGCATGTTTTATAGTGTATTTGTATTGGAGTTCATAAAGACTTTTTGGATGTTTTTGGACATTACTCAAATATTCTATCCTTTTCTCTCCTGGGTTTCCCATTATGCACACATTGGTATGCTTAATGGTTATCATGTAGGTCTTTGAAACCTTGTTGAGTTTCTCCAATTCCATCCTGCAAATGCAATAATTTATTCTCCCCTATAACTAAGTAATATTCCACTGTATATGTATATACCAGTTTTTATTCATTAAAGGGTATCTAGGTTGGTTCCACAATCTAGCTATTGTGAATAGAGCAGCTATAAACATTGCTCTGGATGTGCCACTGTAGTATGCTGATCTTAAGTCTTTTGGGCATAAACTATGGAATGGGATAGCTGTGTCAAAATGTGAGCCCATTCCAAGTTTTCTGAGGAATCTCCATACTGCTTTCCAGAGTGAGTGCACCAATTTGCAACTCCACCAGCATTGTATGAGTGTGCCTTGTCCCCCATATCCACACCAACACATACTGCTTATGTTCTTGACAATAGCCATTCTAATTGGAGTGAGAAATAATCATTGCATTTCTCTAATTATTAGAGATGATGAACACTTTTTCATATATTTGTTTATCACCTGTATATCTTCTTCTGTGAAGTGTCTGTCCAGTTCCTTAGCCCAATTAATGATTGAGTTCTTTTTGCTTTTGTTGTAAAATTTTTTAGGTTCTTCATAAAGTTTGGAGATTATTGCTCTATCTGAAGTGCCTGTGGAAAAGATTTTCTTCCATTCCATGGGGTCTCTTTTCACATTCTTGTTTTTACTGAGAAAGATCTTCATAGTTTGAATCCATCCCATTTATTGATTCTTGCTTTTATTTCTTGCTCTCTGGGAGTTTTACAGGAAGTCTGGTCTTAAGCCAACATGATGGAGGTTTGGATCTACCTTTTCTTCTGTTTCATGGAGTGTCTTGAGGAGTGATCATTGTCAGATCAGGAGTGCCGAAGGCCCGAATATTCACTTTTTTAAAAACAGAATTGAATATATAGAATGAGTAAAATCACAATATGCACAAATTTTTAAAAGCTAGAGAATGCCTTACATATCACCAAAATCAATATAATTCAGTTTGCATAAGTGCTACAAAGACCCCATAATACTTTTTCTTATAATCTTGAAATGTATATATATATATATATATATATATATATATATATATATATATATTTACATTTTTAAACAAAATATTCACTTTTGGAAGCAATATTCAGCAGGATAAAATTAAGATGAAAGATTTGTCTTTTGGGTAGAAAATTTCCAGTCCTGGCTAGCTCCATTTCCCAGCATTATAAAGGGGTTTCTCTAATATTTTTTCTTTTCTTTTTTATTTCTTTCATAACAGCTGTAGTCTAAACACTACTCAAGATAGTAATCTGATGGGTCTTGTAAAAGGCAACATAGCCAGGTGGGAGAAATGTCTTAGAACAGAACACTGGAGATCTGGATTCTTGTTCTGGTTTCAACACAGTTGGTTTGCATATTTTAAAATTTCCTGGCCTTGTTTCTTTGAATAAATAATGGAGACAATAATAGTGCTTTACTTCCCCAGGATGATAGTGGAATACAATTTTCCCAGAGGCGTCTCCAGACATTCTCTCTAGTGGCAGTGATGTCATTGATCTCTTATAACTTATCATATATTGATGTGTTTTTTCAATTTCCAAGTCAGTTGCCTCAAAACAGGGTTCAAGTCTCAGAACCACAGATAAATAAAATAAAGATCCATCAACAAGTAAAAAACAATTAAAGAAGTAATAGTGAAACCCTTACATAAATCAGAGTCAGAAAACCGGGATAGGGCTGAGGTTGTGGCTCAGTGGTACAATGCTTGCTGAGTAATATTCCATTGTATATATTCCATTGTATATATATATATATATATATATATATATATATATATATATATATATTATAGTTTCTCTATCCATTCTCTATACATTTCTTTATCCATACATATATATGATATATATATATATATATATATATATATCATAGTTTCTCTATCCATTCATCAATTGAAGGGCATCTAGGATGGTTCCACAATCTGGCAATTGTGAATTGAGTGGCTATGAACATTGTTGTGGCTGCATCTCTGTAGTATGCTGATTTTAAGTCCTTTGGGCATAGGCCAAGGAGTGGGATAGCTGGGTCAAATGGTGGTTCCATTCCAAGTTTTCTAAGGAATCTCCACAAATCTTTGCCTCTCATACTTCAGATAGAGCACTAAATTTCCAGAATATATAAAGAATTAAAGAAACTCTACACCAAGAATACAAGTAACCCAATCAACAAATGGGTTAAGGAAATGAAAAGACACTTCACAGAAGAAGATCTACAAGCAATCAACAGATATATGAAAAAAATGTTAATCATATTTAGTAATAAGAGAAATGCAAATCAAAACTACCCTAAGATTCCACCTCACCCCAATTAGGATGGCAATTATCAAGAATACAAGCAACAATAGGTGTTGGCGAGGATGTGGAGAAAAAGGTACACTTGTACCTTGCTAGTGGGGTTGCTACAGTTCTCTGTGTCTTATTTTTCTCTCTTTCTGCTGCCTGCATCCCCCATAGGACTACACCAGGGAGTTCCTTCATCAGCACTGTTTAAAGCTGATAAAGCAATTATTATTATTATTTTTTTTACATAAAGAGAGAGACCCTTAAGCCCTTTTTAACAATGAATATTCCCTGTATCATGTGACTTTTAACATCATAGAAACATGGGGAGCAAGATAGCACAGAGAGTTCCTGTTATAAATAAGTCAGTTCTGTTTGCATCAAGACAAGCAGGCCGGGGCAAGTAGTTCAAGATGCTCTTTTATTCCCTTGAAAAGCACAGAGTGTTCAACTACAATTAAGGATGCTCATGTGGGCAGTGCCTTTGCAAGCTTTGTAGAGGCAGTTGAGTGACCACTGACCAATATCCAGGTGACTGACCTGGAACATGGGTCGGCAACCAGGTTGACCTGGGTTTGTGCAAGACTGCCATCATGTGACCACTGGAGATATTTTTCACTAGTGAACTAGTGAGCCCAGAAGTAGCTTGGTTTGACACCCTTCTGAGCTTATAGGTATATTCTGAAATGAATTTGATTTTCTACCTTCAGCCAGAATGCAGGATCAAGATATAGATTAAACTCAGAGAAAAATAAGGTTTAATGTTACCATCCAGATTCAAATCTTCTCCAGGGCACCTGCAGACCTCCTATGAGCCTCCACCAAAGTAGGCAATAGTGTATTGACAAATTCCCAAGGGACTGAAAGGCCATCCCTGTTTGTAAAGTTTTGGATTGCTAAAGAGATGAGAAATCAGCACTCCAAAGGAAACTTTTGAGAGGTTTTATTATGGAAAGAGGCCCAGGTAATTAAACTTTGAAGAAATGATGATTTATTAGCACTAGAACCCAACAGAATGTAGATCTATGATAACCAGTCAAACACATTCTAGAGAAATTCCCTTGTTTAGATCATGTTAAGAAAGATGTGCAAGACACCATTTTTTTTGATGTGTGCAAACCTTCAAAGGTTTAAGGCACAAAAATATCCAGAGCAGGAACATTTTTAGATATTGACTCAGTCCTCACACTAGACCCATATGGTCACTTATCTGGAGGCACCCACAGGTGAAACAGAGCAGCCCAGAGAAGAACAACCCAGGCAAGTCCTCATCTGGGATTATATCTGAGAAATCTTTTTACATTCTCCTTCTGTGTCTGTCTGTAGGGCATAAGAATAGCAAGGGATCTGCAATGATAGGAGAAGAATATTCCATGTAGAGTCTGTGGTAGAACTTTCATATTTGTGTTGCTGGACATGACTGGTAGGGTGGATACTTAAGTACTGGGTACTAGATTTTTCTACTCAAATATATATCCAAAGACTTTATTCTGTAATGCAGTGTCACCAACATATTGAGGCCTATGCATATATTTATAAATAACTAATCTGGGTTAAAAATATTCATTGGGGAGTGTTCCTGGGAAATTAGCCAGGATGATCAGAGTTTATTATTTATTGTCCTACATGTAAGACAATCTCTTCATAGAGTTTCATGAAAATATTCATGGAGTTACTTATTAATTATCCTTGGGTAAAGATCAAGTGCACCAAAAATCCAACACTGATATCTCTGGTCTAAGGTTAAATGAGACTTCTGGAGAATGGTCTCAACAGGTGGGAATTGGAGATGGTCAAGATAGATCCAGGACAAACATCCAAGTATGGGGATTTTCCTAAAACCTTTTCCAGGAATTTACCACTTGAATGACCTACATTCCCATTTCCAAAGAAATATAGACTGTATTACTCTCCCTTGCAAATTAATAGTTGTAAATCTACATAAATTTAGAAATAGAAAAACAAATTTCCCCATCATTTTCAATGTTTACTGGTCACTGAATATTTATTTTCTGTTGCTACTGTTTTTGTTTTAACTCCCTGGCCCAGGAAGCCCACATACCTGTCATCTCCACTCTACATCTAGTTCTTTTAGAAAATGTAAAAAACAACCTTTCTTAGGAAAGTATTAAAACAAAGAGGAGAAAAGTTTGCACAAAGTAATGAGGTAAAAGTAACCCACAGGTTTTTCATCACTGTACCATACCAAAAAACAAATCTCTATAGCCCCATCAGGTAAGGAGTGTGTCCTCAATGTCTTTATAATATTCCAGTAATAGATTTCATTTCTTGAAGTAGTTCAGTCTTTCAATGCTGGTGGATGTGATGTGATTCATTTGTTCCTTCATAGTCTAAGTTTGGATAGTGCTTAACCATTTTCTGACTTATCATTTTATTTCAGAAATATTACCTTTTTATCACAGGCACTCATATCATCCACATACCCAAACACAATATGTCAATGCTTCTTGTTGGAAATCCAGATTCCAATGATCTGATGTTTCATGGTACTGCCAATAATTATATGTTCCTCCTTGGCCTCCTTTTGCTCTATGTCCTCAAAAAAAAATCACTGCTCCTTGGCTCTATAGCCCATGCCCCACTTTGACTTGAAAACATAGGGTGTGGTGGTATTTTTCATCCCTCTAGGTGAGCCTGTTCTATAATTAATAAACCCTGATTTAACCTCCCACTTATTTGACATCAACCTATATTTTGATATGTAAGTGAGTGTTCAGATGAATTCCATCTGGTGTTTGCTCTTGATGTAAGCTGCATCAGGATTCCCTGGGTTCTGGAATGGGGGCCCCAAGATGATATATGTATATGAGAATGTTCTGTTTGTGTTATGCTATGTAAATATGCAGGGACTGGATTTCATGTACATATATCACAAATTCTGCTGTTTTGAATAATTGTCACTTTCCAAGCCTGATGAGAATAAGAAATATTTAAAGAGTCTTGTGATCGGGTGGAACTATTTTGACTTTGGAATCAGACACAGATCATCCTAAGTCCCAGTCCACCTGTTTATTAATTGTGGGAGTAGATGCACAGGAGGAAACAGATATTACAACTTGGCCATATGTCTAACCCCAAATTGCCAAATAAGTTTGCATTTCATATATGGAAACAATAGAGTCAGGGCCATGGAATTTTGCTGGCTATGTGTCCCTAACCCCTAAGAAACCCATGTTTTTTTTTTTCTGCTTTATGATATCTGCAATGTAAAAAACCTGTGGTCAGTATGAGGTGAGAAAGAATGATCTTCTTTGGGACACTTCCTGGTTGGAACTTCCTTCTCCCACTCAGGGTATTGTTTCATCTAACTTTAGGTCTGAAGAGAAATATTATTGGGGAACTCTAACCCTCAACACTAGCATATAAAGAGATAGATCACACTCTTTAAGTCTCTGACAATAGGGGACCTGTAGTCCTCAAATGTGGAGTGTGGCTACTGTCAAATGAGAAATGATGGAGAGAGTCAAACTTGAGGGTGTAGTTCCAAAAGCACATATACTTCATTCATAGTATTTTATAAGTCACATAAAGGTAATATTCTTGAAAGGCTGTTTATGGTCTTAATATCAATTCCAACTCTTTTGTTTTATACTATCAATACTAGAAATATTTAAATTACTGTTGCCCCTTAGGTGTTTCCATTGGATAATGTTGCCTTAAGGGGTTGTTCCCATTCAAAGTTTTCTATCTCCTAGTCCAAGTGACCCACCCTGTTCCTCCTCCTCCTTGGGGTAACCCCCCAGGTGTTCAGGAGTGGTCACTTTGAGTCCAAACAGCTCACCACGCAGCTCCTCCTCTGGCAACCACCTGTGGCTCTGATGCAGTCACTCCTAGAGCAAGCGACCCGCTGCGCTTCTCCTCTTCCTCCAGGCAACCCCCAGGTGTTCAGAAGCGGTCATTCTGAGTCCAAACAGCTCACCACGCAGCTCCTCCTCAGGCAGCCACCCGGAGTCCCAGTGGTTGCTCCACATAATCACTGTGGTTATGTTACTGAGCCATTTCTTTGACTTCAGGGATTACAGTTAGTACAATTAACACAGGAATGCAGTGTGTATAGATAGATAAGGCAGCAATAAAAAGCATTATTTTGTAGTACATAATATCAGTCCTTAAAATGCTTCTTGCTTATTACTGTTGCCATTTAAAAACACTACATGGACACAAATTTAAGAGTTTAAAAAGAGAAAGGTACGATTCAACTAACACATTGCAGGATTGGTAACTTCAGAATTTATTGCTCATTAAAACACTAATTAACCTAGCTTTAAATAAAGCATTTAGTAGAGTTGATGAAATGCACTTATGAGCAACAGACTTAAAATATATAATAGGGCCTGACCCCTGCACTGAGGTTAGGCACAATCACTGGTCAGTTGCAGTTGCAGAGTGAGCTGGTGGGTGAGTCAGGCTGCCTGCATCACAGAGGTAGCAGGCGGGCACCCAACCCACCTGCCTTGCAGAGCTAGGCAGTGGGCAGCCAACCCGCCCAACCATTAGGCTGAATACAGACACCATCACTGAGTGACCCCACCAGACCACCATGCCGAGTTCTGTCAACATTGTGGACCAAGTAGAAGATGAGCCAGCCCACCTACATCATGGAGTTAGCCAGAGGCTACTTTATAGTCTGGAGCAGGCATTTTTAATTATTTCTGGGGGCATGGCCATCATCATTGGAAGGGCATCTCCCTTCCAGAGACACCTGCAGGAGGCTAGAGGACCTTTGACAAGACCCAGGAGACAAGAAGAGGAGGTATTGAGAGACTTGGGACCAACTCAGAGCCACCAGGTAAATCTCTCCCACTGGTCGGGCTCCCTGTATGGGGCAGTAGTCCCAAAACACAGGTAACTTTGTGGAGAAGAGTGGCCCAGTGAGACTATGCTGCTGGAGCTGAGAACCCAGTCAACCGGAAGTATTGCAGAGGAGGGCCACAAAGTAAGAGGCTTTGATGCAGAGTGAGGGTCTGAGGCCCAGGCAATAGCTCCAGTCCCCAGGGAACATAGCAGAGGAGGGCTTCCATTCCAGGTGGTAGTTCTGGACCAAAGGGAACTTCTCAGAGGAGAGCTGCCCAGCGAAACTTCCCCACTGGGTGAGTCTTCCACGCTGGGGGAGGCCTTCTGACCAGGGCAGTAGAACCAGAGACAAAGGCCCAGATCAGACATGCCCCAGTCTGCAGACTAGTCACACTTTGGCTGACCATTAGTCAACAAGTGGAGGAACCTCTGCCCACTGAGAGGGAATATTCCCCACCTGAAAGTCACAACCCCTAGAGGGCCAACTTCCTAGTGGAGCACCACATTATCAAGTTTCTCCAAGACTTCAGGCTACTGAAGGCTAAGAGGTGAGTTATTGGAAATCTATAGAGGCAATATTAGTCAATGGATGAAATCTGCATTATCCCAGAGTTTCACTACTAGAGGGGTAGATACCTGAGCAATATGAAAAAACAAGGGAAGAAAATGTCCCAAACAAACCTAGATGGTATAGCAATAAAATCCAATAACAGCATGGTAGAAGAAATGTCGGAAAGTGAGTGCAGAATGTACATAATTAAAACAATCAGGGAAGCAAATGAGGAGGTTTAAAAGCAATTGCAGGCATTGAATGGTTGAACCAATCAACAGTTAAAAGAGCAAATACAGGAAGCAAATTATCATTTCAATAAAGGTTTAGAGATATTGAAAAAAAAAGAAACAGAAATCCTTGAAATAAAAGAAACAATAAACCAAATTAAAAACTCCATAGAAATCATAACCAATAAAATAGAACACCTGGAAGAAAGAACCTCAGATATTGAAGAAAAAATATTTAATCTTGAAAACAAAATTGACCAAATAGGTAAGAAATCATGAAAAGAATCTACAATAATTATGGGATATCATGAAAAGATCAAACTTAAGAATTATCAGGATTGAGGAAGGCTTAGAGAAACAAATCAAAGGAATGAACAATCTATTCAATGAAATAATATCAGAAAATTTCCCAAATATGAAGAATAAAATGGAAAATCAAGTACAAGAGGTTTATAGGATTCCAAATACACAAAATTACAACAGACCCACACCAAGGCACACTATAATGAAAATACATAACATACAAAATAAAGACAGAATTTTAAAGGCTGCGAGAGAAAAGAATCAAATTACATTCAGGGGGAAACCAATACGAATATCAGCAGATTTTTCAATCCAGACCCTAAAAGCTAGAAGGGCCTGGAACAACATTTTTCAAGCCCTGAAAGAAAACGAATACCAACCAAGAATCTTATACACAGCAAAACTTACCTTCAGATTTGACAATGAAATAAAATCCTTCCATTATAAACAAAAGCTAAAATAATTTACAAAAAGAAAGCTGACATTATAGAACATACTCAGCAAATTATTTCATGAGGAAGAGATAAAAAACAATGATGTAAATCAGCAAATGGAGGAACTACCCTAAAGGAACAGCCAAATAAAGGAGAAACAAAATCATATCAAAAAAATGGATGAAATGACCAGGAATACAAATCATATCTCAATAATAACCCTGAATGTTAATGGCCTGAACTCATCAACCAAATACATAGATGGCAGACTGGATTAAAAAGAAATATCCAACAATTTGCTGCCTGCAAGAGACTCATTTCATAGAAAGAGATACCCACTGACTAAAGCTGAAAGGATGGAGAAAAACATACCATGCACATGGACACAGCAAAAAAGCAGGAGTATCCATCCTCATATCAGACAATGTGGGCTTCAAGCCAAAATTAGTCAGAAGGGATAAAGAAGGACATTTCATACTGCTTAAGGGAAGCATAAATCAGCAAAACATAATAATCATAAATATCTATGACCCAAACAAGAACTCATCCATATACATCAAACAAATCCTTCTCAATTTCAGAAATCAAATAGACCACAATGCAATAATACTAGGTGATTTTAACACACCTCTCTCAACACTGGACAGAGCCTCCAAACAAAAATTGAACAAAGGAACCATAGATCTCTATAACACAATCAATAATTTAGACTTAATGGACACATATAGAATATACCATTCAACAAAAAGCAAATAAACTTTCTTCTCAGCAGCACATGGATTCTTCTCTAAAATACACCATATATTATGCCACAAAGCTACTGTTAGCAAATACAGGAAGATAGTGATAATATTTTGTATTCTATCAGATCATAATGGATTGAAATTAGAAATAAATGACAGAGTAAATCCAGAAACAACTCCAACACCTGGAGATTAAATAATACACTATTGTATGATGAATGGATAACAGAAGATATCAGGAAGGAAATTTTAAAAATTCTTAGAGGTAAATGAGAACAAAGAAACAACATATCAAAATCTCTGGGACACTATGAAAGCAGTACTTAGAGGAAAATTCATTTGACGGAGCACATTCAATAAAAGAAGAAAAAAAATCAACAAATAAATGACTTAACACTCAGTTCAAAGCCCTAGAAAAAGAACAGAGCAACACCAAAAGTAGTAGAAGACAGAAGATAATTAAAATCAGAGCTGAAATCAATGAAATTGAAACAAAAGGAACAATCAAAAAAATTGACAAAATAAATAGTTGGTTCTTTGAAAAAATAAAATTGATAAACCCTTAGCCACACTAAGAAAGAGAAGGAGAGAGAAAACCCAAATTACTAAAATTCGGATTGAACAAGGAAATATCACAACAGACACGATTAAAATACAAAATATGATTAGAACCTATTTTGAAATATATAGTCTGACAAATTAGAAAATTTCAAAGGTATCAACAGGTTTCTAGATACATATGAATTACCTAAACTGAACCAGGAGGACATACAGAATTTAAATAGATCAATTTCAAGTAATAAAATAGAAGAAGTCATCAAAAGCCTACCAACAAAGAAAAGTTTGGGACCAGATGGCTTCTGAACTGAGTTCTACAAAACCTTTAAAGAAGAGCTCATTCCAACTTCTCAAATTATTTTATAAAATAGAAGAGGAGGGAACCTGTCAGGGACCAAGAAGTTCTCATTCTGAGAATGTTCTGACCTTTACGACAAGCAGCAGTGCCACTCCCCCCTCCTGGCTGATAGTTCTGACAAAATGGCGCCTATGGCGCCATCCCTGCTTCTTTTCCCGGATTTCACCTTCCCTCCAGCGCAAACTTGCACCCTATCAGGAGCCCAGTAGAAGAACGCAGCCAACCAGCCTGCACCTCGTCATACCCCTTATTCCCTCAGCATAAATACTTGTGTGAACAATAAAAATTTGCAGCTTGATCAGAATTCCTGTCTTGCTGTCACTCCCTGCATCTCTTGTCCCTTTCATTCCTTCTCTCTTAGGTTCATCATCCTGCATTGATGTCCCGAGGGCCAGGGACAGGAACCCTCCCAAACTCATTCTAGGATGCCAATATCACCCTGATACCTGAACCAGACAGAGACACATCGAGGAAAGAAAATTTCAGATCAATATCCTTAATGAACAGTGATGCAAAAATTCTCAACAAAATTTTAGCAAATCACATACAAAAATATATTAAAAAAATAGTGCACCACGATCAAGTGAGTTTTATCCCAGGGATGCAAGGTTGGTTCAACATTCGGAAATCAATAAATGTAATTCATCATATCAACAGACTTAAAGTCAAGAATCACATGATTATTTTGATAGATGCAGAAAAAGTATTTGATAAAATACAGCATTCCTTTATACTCAAAACACTAGAAAAAATAGGAATAGTGGGAACATTCCTTAAAATTGTAAAGGCCATCTCTGCTAAGCCCATGGTCCAATATCATTCTAAATAGTGAAAAACTTAAAGTATTTCCCCTAAAAACTGGAACAAGGCAAGGATGCCCTCTTTCACCACTTCTATTCAACATTGTCCTTGAAACTCTAGCCAGAGCAATTAGACAGATCAAGGAAATTAAAGGTTTACAAATAGGAAAAGAAGAACTCAAATTACCCCTATTTGCTGATGACATGATTATATATTTAGAGGAACCAGGACATTCCACCAGAAAACTTTTAGAACTCATAAGGGAATTCAGTAAAGTAGCAGGATATAAGATCAATGCTCATAAATCCAATGCATTTTTATACATAAGTGATGAATCTTCAGAAAGAGAAGTTAGGAAAACTACCCCACTCACAATAGCCTTGAAAAAAATAAAATACTTGGGAATCAATCTAAAAGATGTGAAAGACCTCTACAAAGAACTACAGTACACTAAAAAAGAAAATTAAAGAAAACCTTAGAAGATGGAAAGATCTCCCATGTTCTTGGAAAGGCAGAACTAATATTGTCCAAATGGCAATTCTATCAAAATGCTATACAGATTCAATACAATTCCATTAAAAATCCCAATTATGTATCTTACAGGAATAGAGCAAGCAATCATGAAATTCATCTGGAAGAATAAGAAACCCAGAATAGCTAAAGCAAAGCTTAGCAGGAAGAGTGAAGCAGAGGGTATCACAATACCAGAACTTCAAGTATACTACAATGCAATAGTAACAAAAATGGCATGGCATTGGCACCAAAATAGACAGGCAGATCAATGGTACAAAATAGAGGACATGGACACAAACCCAAATAAATAAAATTTTCTCATACTAGACAAAGGTGCCAAAAATATGCAATGGAGAAAAGATAGCCTCTTCAACAAATGGTGTTGGGAAAATGGGTAATCCATATACAACAGAATGAAATTAAACCCCTATCTCTCACCCTGCACAAAACTCAACTCAAAATGGATCAAGGACCTTGGAATCAGACCAGAGACCCTGCATCTTACAGAAGAAAATGTAGGTACAAATCTTCAACATGTTGGCTTAGCACCAGTCTTCCTTAACAGGACTCCCATAGCACAAGAAATAAAAGCAAGAATCAATAACTGGGATAGATTCAAGCTAAATAGCTTTCTCTCAACAACAGAAACTATCAGCAATGTGAAGAGAGAATCTGCAGAGTGGGAGAAAATCTTTGCCACTCATACTTCAGATAGAACACTAATTTCCAGAATATATAAACTCAAAAAACTCTACACCAAGAATAATGCCAAATCTTATCCTATGATTTTGTATTAAAGTCCAAAATTCATATAAGACAATCCATGATTCTCTGTCAAGAACTTTACAAAAATCTTCAAGGAAGAGGAGTAGCTGTTTTTGTGAATGTGTCATTCAGCAATTTACTTAACAAATGATTTTGAGGAAATATATTCATTTTCCTGCAGCCATAGGAAAGTGAGATTTTTCTTATTTATATTTACTGTTAGAATTTCAAAAGATAAGCCCTAGAATCTCATTTGAAATAATCTCCAAATACAAAACATAAAACATATCTACAGGGGCTAGGTTTGTGGCTCAGTGGTGGAGTACTCACCTAGCATGTGTGAGGCACTGGGTTCGATCCTCAGCACCACATATAAATAAATGAATAAAATAAACATCCATCAACATCTAAAAAGCTTTAAAAAGATATCTACAATACAAACTCAGGGGAATAAAAATGTAATATTTTTAATTAATAAATGCAAAATCTTATTTTTTAATCCAATTCTATCTGCCTTTTTGGATGTATTTTCTCAACTCTGAAGCAAGAAACCAAAAAAAGCAATTCAGGTAAATGCCTTGAACTGCCAATTAATAGAGGGGATATCTATACCTAAGTCTTCAATAATCATAAAAGTTTCACAATCTAAAGGAATATTAAAAATATCTTAAAAATACAAAATTCCATCACAGACAAAACTAAATATTGATGATGATATAAAACATATGAATACTCATAAACTCAAGAGGAGTTTATTATTATTTGTGAAAACTCTTGCTATTGAAGATATATTATGATGCTGAATATCACAGAGACTTACTAAAATTACAGCATATGTGACCATGATAACATGTAAGTAGACAACAGTACTCATCCAAACCTGAACCATACTATTCCAGGGGCATGAATCAAGTGAATATAAAGTTTGGAAGAGATAAATAATTATCTGTGGGAAAAATGGTTACTAGGACTCAGTCAAAGTTTTAGTTATATTATATTCACTTTAAGAAATAGCATAAAACACCATGCTTAAGTTTTATATGTGTGCAATATGCATGTGATATTTTACATGTATACATGTTTAGAAAGAAAATGTGTAGAACTTATGAGAAATTGAATATTATCAGAAGCACATGAAATGCTCACTTACATATCCCATGTGCTAAAACTCATCATTACAAGGAAGACAATTTTCCCCTAAATTAACCTACAATATATCCCAGTACAATTGCTAGGTACCTATATGAATATATCACAGTAAATTCTAATTTTATGTGTATGCATAAAGTAGTAATGTATAAAACTCTAACTAAATGGAAGTATAGAAGAAGAGGAGAAGGTCCAAGGAGAGGGAAAGAGAAATTACTTGGTAATGAAGTGGCACAAACTATACTCAATGCTTGTGTGATTATGTCAAAATGAACCAAATATTACATATAAATATAATGAAATAATAAAAAAATCAACATGCTTTAATTTTAATGAAATAAGAAACCATAAATTTCTAAAATTCATCCACAAATTACATATAATTTTAGTCAAGAATTTTTTAATTATAAGAGCAAAAGGAGTAATTCTCATTACATGACATTCATGTATATCATGAAACTACACTACTATAATAATCTACAAGAATAATAATATAAACTAAATCCATATATGAATCCATATGTATGTAAAGATTATACACTTAATTGCAATAGAAAAGTCTAGGTAAATCAAACCATAACAAGACAATCTCAGCAAATAAGCGAGATGCTGTCTCAAAATAAAAAATAAAAAGTATGAGGGATATATCTCAGTAGTAAAGTATCCCGAGGAACAACTTCCAGCAACACTCACACAAAAAATAAAGGAAAAGAAAGAAGGAAAGAAAGAAAAGGAAAGGAAAAAGAAAGTAAACATGAAAATTATTAGCTCAGGAGGAAATGTGGTCTTTACTGACCACAGCTACTCTCCTGTAGGAAAATGGTGTGTGGAGATTTGATTATGATAATGGGCCCCCCTAACAATTACCAACATCCGGGAAGAGGCTGGACCACAGGCATATACCTGTGAGATAGTATTTGAGGATGTCCTGCAAGGATAAGGAAGGCAGTGAGGGGTGTCTGCCACTGAAATGTTCTCCACCTGGATGGCCAGTATGATGGAGGGTGCACTGCCCCACAGGAGGGCTCAGGCCTGCAGACTCCAGAGACTTCAAAGAGTCCTGGTCTGCCAGGTCTGGTTTCTGCAACAGCCAGTCCCAAGGTTCCAACATCCTCCCTCCCCAGGTTCCTGATGCCACTGCCCACTCACCATTTCCCAGTGTTCAGGAGCCAGTCCTTCTCCCTAGGGATCTTGCAACAGAGCAACCTGGGGCTCCAAGCAGGAAAGTGAAGCCTAGAGCCAAATAGCCAAATATGGCAGACTCAGGAGAAATGGAGAAGGCAGCAAAAGCCCACCCCAATTCACTGTCAGCACACAGGATTGGACAGTTCTAAGTGCACCTGATTGGACAGGGCTTCAGACCGTGCCTCTGGGGTATGAGACCAGGGAGCCTTCTCTGTGTGTGACAGTGAATAATAGCCAATGCACATAAATAAGGACAGAATGATAGGTCTTTGGTTGCAGCTTTTTATTTTTGCTTTTGAGGTCTGGGAATTGCACCCAGAGCCTCAGGCTGCTGCTATTTTAAGACAATATTTCCTTCCAGAATTGGGATTTAGTCCAAACAGCAGAACATTTGTATTTAACCTGGTGCACTTGCCATTTCAGTTTATGGATTAGATACACTAGTATATTATTCATAAATGAAATAATATAATGTGAATTATGATAAAATGCTATTTAACTTTTCTGCTTCTCTGTTCTTGTTAGGAGACAGACTAAAATTTGAATGGACAACCCCTTAAGGCAACAATATCCAATGAAAGCAACAACTGAGGTCTGCCTTAATATATTAAAAAAAAAAAAAAACTGTGAGGTCCAATAGCTTAATGTTTAAAACAAGCAACAATCCATTAGAAAAGGGATGCAGAGGAGGCAGATTCCTAGAGATCCTACCACTCTATTTGATGTCTATATTTCTAAAATTATCTTCGAGGCAAGTTGGTTTGGTACTTTAAACCCTTTTAAAATCACACTTGAAACCAAAATAAGTGACTGAAGAGTTTCTAATATTGGCACATAAATTTCATGGATTTTAATCCAAAGGTCTATAGGAGAAAAAAAGGTGCATGAGTGTTTTTGTTAGGTGTGTGTTTTAAAGCTGTTGAAACAAAATCAGAATAAAAGTTTCAAAAATTATAGCAATAAAATTTTATTGACTCTTTCCTTTATTTCATAGGACTTTATTACAGTGGTGAAGTCAAGTAAATACAAGAAATGTAGCACTTCTTACCTAGAAGTGGCCATGCAGTTAACTGTGCACTGGCCCAAGACAAAGAAATGTTACAGAATTGATGTTGCCTTCTCCCATTTAATCCACAGGGATTGCTACTCACATATCCATTAGTTTTATTTTGTGTTTCATATTTAACTTATTATTCCTAGAAAGATAAAAACCAAGCAAAATTATTGATATTTTATTTATGAAATTTAATAGGTACTTCTGCATTTGTTATAACAGGATATTTGCAAATAACCATGGTCAGAGAATGCCTGTGGAGTTCATCTTCAGTGTTGAGAAGAGTATGTTGTAACATGGTTGTATACCTAGGCCCAAGAAGGCCTTGGAAATATTTGGGAAACAATTTCAACCTCATGCTTCTGTTTATAGAAGTTATGTTCTTAATTTTTAGTCTTCTGTATGCAATACATTTGGATCAAACACCTAACTTAAATTTATTGTGGTTATAAAATTTCATCAGTTATTTCCAACATGCTTACTTTCTAAAGTCTTAAGAGGTTGGAATTACCAAGTTTACAAAGTGTTTACAATTATATCTTAAAGTAGATGTTCTAAAAATTTTCAGTTTAGAAAGGAAGTCTGATTCTAAGCCAAAGAGTTGAAGATTTGGACCTACTTTTTCTTCTATAAGATGCAGGGTCTCTGGTATGATTTCAAGGCCCTTGATCCATTGTGAGTTGATTTCTGTGCAGGGTGAGAGATAGGGGTTTAGCCCATAGCACAAGAAATAAAAGCAAGAATCAATAACTTGGATAGATTCAAACTAAATAGCTTTCTATCAGCAATGGAAACAATCAGCAATATGAAGAGAGAGCCTACAGAGTGGGAGAAAATCTTTGCCACACATACTTCAGATAGAGCACTAATTTCCAGAATATATGAAGAACTCAAAAAACTCTTCATGAAGAATACAAATAGCCCAGTCAACAAATGGGCTAAGGATATAAGCAGACACTTCACAGAAGAAGATCTACAAGCAATCAACAACATATGAGAAAGTGTTCAACATCTTTAGTAATAAGAGAAAGGCAAATCAAAACTACCATAAGATTCCATCTCACCCCAATTAGAATGGCAATTATCAAGAATACAAGCAACAATAAGTGTAGGAAAGTATGTGGGGAAAAAGGTACACTCATACATTGCTGGTGGCACTACAAATTAGTGCAGTCACTCTGGAAGGCAGTGTGGAGATTCCTCAGAAAGCTTGGAATGGAACCACCATTTGACCCAGCTATCCCACTCCTCGGCCTATACCCAAAGGACTTAAAATCAGCATACTACAGATATACAGCCACAACAATGTTCATAGCTGCTTAATTCACAATAGCCAAATTGTGGAACCAACCTAGATGCCCCTCAGTTGATGAATGGATAAAGAAACTGTTGTATACATATACCATGGAATATTACTCAGCTATAAAGAATAATAAAATTATGGCATTTTCAGGCAAATGGATGCAGTTGGAGAATATCATGCTAAGTGAAAAAAGCCAATCTTAAAAAACCAAAGGACAAATGATCTCACTGATAAGAGGATAATAACACAGGTAGGGGGTGAAAAGGGGGAAAGAATGGAGGAAGGAGGGACTCTATAGAGGGATAAGAGTGGTGGGAGGGGTGGGGGAGAAAAAATAACAGAATAAATAAAAAACTATTACACTAGGTAAATGTATGATTACACAAATGGTATATCTCTACTTCATGTACAGAGAAATAAAATGTATCCCTTTTGTTTACAAAAAAATTAAAAAGAAAAAGAAAAAAATTTCAGCTTAGAGAAATTTATCATATCATTTACCAAGATAAATAAAATTTATCATATCTCTTTCATTTTCATGGTTATAAGATATTCTAATATTTATAAGTGTAGGTCATTTTCAATTTTACTTTCTATGATTTTATTAACTTTTCCCTCCTATAATCTGGCAAAATTCTGAAGAACCATGACCTAAAACAGAATTTAAACTAAATTTTAAATTTTAAATTTAAATTTTTTTTGGCAGAGAGAAGGGAAGAGTTTATTCTCTGGAGAGGAGGGGTCAGAGGTGGGGAACAGGGCAGGGCAGGGAAATGTCCTCCAGCTTCTGGTACAGTGTCTTGAGGTCATCCAGGAATCAGGTCGGGGTGAGAATGTGTGAGGAGCTGATAAGTACCTCCCACTTGCCCTCAGTGGCCCTGGTCACCTCATAGGTGGCCCTCATCTTTGATATGGCCACACAACCCATGATGTACACGATGAGCCTAGACCTAGGCCGCGCCTCGATGTCCACCTTTTTCTTGTGCCAGTGACCAAAGCGGGTACTGACAGCAACCTGGGAGCTGGATGTGGGAGCAGGATCTGACCCAAAGGGCCACAGCTTTTGGTCCAGGCCATCCTCCACCACGTCCTCCATCATGTCCTTGATGATCGGAGTCCAGCGGGACAGCTGATAGGTGTGCTCACTTCATTCCCTCTGCTCCAGCCAGATTTAAGTCCCTGAGTCCCCAGGATTGGTGACTGTACCCCCCAGCTGCCCAAGGTTCCAGATAAAGCTGCTGTAGGCCTGCACACTGGCATATTGGATCAGCTTGGCTAGGTTTTCCTCACTCACACCATTCCGTAGGAGGATGTAGAGTAACAGGACCCAAATCTTGTCATGGGGTGGCACCACTGCATCCAGCAGCACAGGGATTAACTTTATGGCATCCTTGATCTTCTCGCCCTCTGCATCAGAGCCCATGGCCAGGTCCTGCTCCACACCACACAGCTTCTCCACATAGCCCTTGAAGTGTTTCATGCAGTCGTCAGCTAAATGCAGGTATGTAGAATACTTGTTCAACTCCTTCTGGTACTGCAGCATCTTTTTCAGGATGTGGTACAGGTCTTTGATGTTGTCCTTGTCAGTGGTCAGGCTCTTGCTCTCACAGAATGTCTTCAGAAGCTCCGTGACCCTCTTGGAGACATCAGCAATGTGCATGTGCCAAAGCTCCACCCACAGGTCATCATCCTCATCCAGCAGCACAGCCTTCTCCCGTGCCTCACTCAGCCTGGTGGTCTCATACCTGTATGTGTCCTGTTTGATGTCCAACAGGTCATAAGCCATGGCCTGGAATGTTAGCTCATGTAGCAGTGGGGACACAGGGTCTGCTGCTCTGTCCACAATCAGCAGCTGTGAGTAGGTCTTCTCAGAGCCCTCGCTCAGACTGGGGGTGTCTGCCTTGAAGGTTTGGCCAGGACTGCATGGGCCAACTGGGCTGTGTCTTCTGGACCTTTGTGGTAGTGGATGGCCAGGTACTCCTGCAGAGTGGCACACAGTGTAGCAATTTGCTGGGCCAGAACTTCCGAGATGCCATGATCGCTTCCCTGCCCGGAAGGGGCAGTAGAGGTTGTAAGTGCTGTGGGGGACATCCAGGGAGAACACCTGAGCCTCGTAGGGGAGGAAGGCAAAGTGGATTTCTTTCAGCATCTTCATCACCTTTGCCAGGTGAGAGCAGCTCAGCTCACTGAACAGGGGCTCTGGGCAGGTGTCAGTGAAGAAGATGTGTGCCGCTTTGTAGGTGAAGGTTGGGGTTCCATGGAAGACTGAGATCAGAGCATGAACCAACTTCTCTGTGGGGCTCAGCAAAAAAATTGCCTCCAGGCTGGGGATGTGATCTCGCCATTTGTTGATGTCTTCAACAATGGTGATGCCCTCAGTCAGGATGCCTGACATTTTACAGCAGGATGACAGGATGTGCATACTTGGGTGGTCCATGATGAGCACCTTCCATTCCCCATACTTTTTGACACTCCGAATGACTCCACTCAGAATTTTTTCCCCCACCACTGCCTTCAGTCCTGAGGGTGCCATCTTCCCCCTGGAGCAATGACGTGGCTTCCGGGTATTTTTTTTTTTTTTTTTTTTTTTTGCGGTGCTGGGGACTGAACCCAGGACCTTGTTCTTGCACGGCATGCACTCTACCGACTAAGCTATATCCCCAGCACTTGACCACCAGACAGCTCCCCATCTCCCAATTGGCAACTTTCACCAGCCCCAAGCTGCTACCTCTACCAGAAAAGGCTCTTCCCACCTCCACTCAGGTTGCTTCTCCCACTCCACAGGTGCTACTCTTAGCAAAAGGAGTATCTAACCACTGTGGCTTCTCCCATCCCAAGGGTCTCCCTCAACTCCTTTCTGTACTCCCTCTCCCCCAGGTGACTGCCCCTCTCCTCAGGTTCCCCCACTCCACAGGTGGCTCCCTCAACTTTGTCTATCTGTCCCTCTCTCCTGGATGCCTTCCCCTGTTGCCCCAGTAATCTGTCCCCATGCTACTGGTGCCATGTCCCCTTGAACTCTTCACTCAAGGGTTGTTTTCCCACAGAGGGTGTGCCCACTTCTAACCCTGGCTAATCTGCAGGGGTTCCCAGAGCTGAGATGAGCCTTAGAAAATTAGGACTGTTATAATTCCAGACAAAGGTGTGGCTCTGGCCAGGAGCACCTGCAGGCCCTGCCCCTCCAGGGGTGGAGGATGTTCCATGCCTAGCCTTTGGGTGCTCTGGAGTTCAGCTAGGTGGTGTTGAGGTCAGCTTGGGAGGTAGGTTCCACATCTGGCTGGGAGTGGACCCCAAGTGTCCTGTCCACAAGAAACTGCTCTGCCTCCCCAGCACATGCTGAACACACAGCCCTCTCTCCAGTGAGGAACTGCATGGCCTATTGCTCTGCTGTCCTTGGAAAGCTTAGCAGGGCTCACACCACTTACTTGGTGGACATGAGTTGCCCCAGCCAGCTCTGTGCATTTCTGTATCTCAGAGCTAGAAGTATTGTTGGGCAGAAGAATTTGCCTTCAGAGACGTGCTTGGCCACTGAGAAGATGTACAACTGTTTTGCCTATTGCCAATGGCACCAAAAGATACTTTACAAGCATGTGTTGTCAGCCTGGCAGGCCGTGCCAGAACTCACAAACTTCCCAGTGCTGAGGAGAGTTCTGAGCCCCTGTGGCACTCAGGCAGTTGCCTTCACAACTCTGGCTGCACCTACAGACCTCAGTGGACAGGTGAGTGGCCAAGGGTTCCTTCTCCTTGACCCTGGGTCTGATTTGTAATAGGTACAGTATGATTGGGTGGACTCAGGTGGAACAGTGACTGTGAGTTCAGGAGTCAGTTTGGAGACAGGGACATCATGTTGCCAGAGGGGAGACAGTAAATAGATCTGAGAATTGAGTCAAGTTGTAGGTTTGGGTTGTGCTGGGCTCATAATTACAGGAAGGGATCAGTTCAAATCAGATGAAAGGACAAAGACAGGATGTCCAGTGCCCAGTGGCCACTCCTGTTTATCAATACAACTGCACTCGCCTGCTGACTTGCAGGCCCAGTAAGCCTTTCCTCCTCTGATTTCTTTTCAGGAGGATGTGAGGGAACTGAGCCTCCACAGTTCCCAGAGACCACCCCAGGATTGTGGAGGCCATTGGCCCTGGTCCAAGACATTCCTAGATCCCTCACAACACAAGGCCACTGACTGCCAGGGAGTATCATCTTCTCATGCTGTGGGACCCTCATGCCTATTCAGTTTCCTTCCTTCCTTAGGTGTAGATGAGGATTTTGAATGGATATAAGTTTTCTGGACCCTGACCCTGGCACCTGGACTGTGACAGATGTGACCCCAGGAAATGGGGAGGATGTCACCATCAAGGAACCCATATTAGGGACCTGGAAGTGGCAGCTTCCTCTGCTGCCATGCTTGCTCCTTTTAGCAGACTTACAAACCCCTGACTTCATGTATATTTCAAAGATCTGGATTATAGTCTTCAAGAGAAAACATATATACCTGCCACCAAGAGATCCAGCTGTCTCTGGGACTCATTTCCCATTGGGGGTCAGTTTATTATTTCATTGAGTCAGCAGTGGACAGATGTCCCACTCCTCACCAGTATTGTTGAGCCATCTCACTTTTCTCCATGCTCTACTGTCCTGAAACATGATCCCAATAACAGTATAAGGATAGTATGGGTAGCCTAGGCTATTCAGTGTGGAGCTGGTGCCCAGGCCAGCCCCCAATTGGTTTGGTCACTGCATTGTGTACACTTCTCTCCTTTTCTGTGTGTGCTTGTGACTTTAGCATCTCTCCTGACACTAGCCATGACAAGCTTATGTCCAGGCCCAGCTCCATCCAGGTGTGTGGCCTCAAGAACATTCATATGACCTCCTACCAAAGACATGGGGATGATGACAGGGCCTGCTGCTCTGGCTGCTACAGGAAGGTCAAATATCTGTTTACTGGAAACACAGGAACAGCACCAGAGAGGTGAGTGGTCACCAGTGTAATTCACTGCATTATAACCAGCTTCTGTCCAAGTCACTGAGTTCTCAGATTCTTGCTAAATGTTTTCAGTTTTCAATATTTTGCAGAAAGTTGTAGATAAACTGCTAAGGTATTTTAGGATGTAGTATTCATTTCCTCTAGTACTCTTGGTGCCTGGACCACTGGAGCTCCACTTTTGCCTTTTTAGCCACAAGGGAGTGTCCAAGCAGTGAGGTGGGTGCTGGGTGTCACACACTTCAGGGCAACTCATTGTGGGACACACACTGAGCTTGTCTGAAGTTTTCTCCTAGGAAGCTGCTGCAGCCTGAGGAAGCCTCTGCTGTGTCCTCCAGACCACTAAAGATTGGTGAGATGTACCAGGGGAAATTGACCACTATCCTGCCACCCTTGTTCACAACAGCCCTGGGCCTGGTTTCTGCCCTCTGGGTGAAGGCAGCGATGATCTGGATCCCTCCCTGGCTGCCCTCAAGGTGTAGCTGTTGGACCTTCCACTGGCATTCTCCAAGAAATCTGTTTCCACAACAGGCAGCTCATCCACTATCATGGACTGCACTTTGTGATGAGTTCTTCTGAAGTCACCATGACAGCTGATGCCCTGGCTCTACAGGTAGGTCTCCTTAGAACAGACCTTGAAGTTCTGCATGAAAAAAATTAGCACCTTGCATTTAGTTTGAGGTGCAGAATGTGGGCAAAGGGTCTTCTAATCAGTCCCTCCTGTGCTCCTCACTGAAGTCATTTGCCTCCCCTACCAGGACCATGCATCACAGGTGGCCATATTCCTTTGACTCACCCACACAACCCAGGGCAGAAATGTTTTTCTAGTTTTATTTATGGTTATCATTTACATGTGCATTTTGTCTATTAAATACAATAGAGTCTGTGACCTCCCTTGTAGAATAGTCTGATTCAAGTGCATTTCTTAGTATCCTATGTATAATATTTTCCCTTTACCTTTTTGTTTTCATGAAGTTTCTGTATGCATTTTTATTTATTATTTATTTTATTTTATTTTATTTATTTATTTTTATTTTTTGATACCAGATATTGAAACCAGAGGCAGCCCTTTTACCACTCAGCCACAACCCAGCCCTTTTAATATTTTATATAGAAACAGTGTCCTGCTGAGTTGCTTAAGGTATCTCTAGATTGTTGAGGCTGACTTTGAACTTAAGATTCTCCTGCATCTGCATTCCCTGCCATTGGGATTATGGGTGCACACCATCACACCTGCCTTCTATATGCCTTTGTTCTGTTTTTTTTTTTTTTTTTTTTTACATCTGCTTTTATCACACCCATAACAATTCCCAGGGTTTCAAGAACACCATCTGAGAATTCTCTTCCTGTTGCCACTGCAAGGGGTAGCTCCCAGGGCTGGATTGGGTGGCATCACCTTGGCTGGACCTCTCATCCCTTCTTCTCTGGGTGGCTCCAGTGCTTGCCAAATGGCTATCTTGTTCTTTCCATCTTGACTCCTTTGTTTTCTTAGAGAATATCCTGAATTAGCTTTCCAAAAAAAACACTAAGAAGGTAAATTTTATGAGTTGTTGAATGTCTTTAAAATGTCTGAAATCCACCCTCCCACCTGACTAACCATTTGGCAGGGGAAGAATTCTGAGTTGTAAACATTTTTTCTTTCAGAAATGTAAAAAAATAAAAGTCACCTTTTTAAAGAAGTTGGTGTGCTTAAGCAAGGTGTTCAGTTCTAACAGAAAACCTACCTTTGCCTGCTCTGAGCTTTTGGGTTCCTACTCATTTTGCTGTTCTGAACCTTCACACTGGTTGTTCTGGCTCTGACTTTTGAATTGTCTTCTTGTTACACCTTTCAGTTTAAAGAACTAAGTCTCCTGAAATCCCTGGATGTCTTCTTGTATTGTTCCCATTCAGTTGTCCCAAGGCTGTGGGCCTGTCTTTGCTTCCCAACTACAAGCTGTGGATATCCTCTGCTTCTGTCTTTCAGAGTGCTCTCCAAGTTCTGATGAATGAGGAGGTAGAAAAAGCAAGAGCAGATCCATATACCAGGTGATCAGGTAGGGCTTGGGCAGCTGGACACAAGGGAATCTTGTCACAGTTGTGGCAGGAGAGAGGCCAGCACAATCTCCACCTAAGTTCAGGTTTCTACATCTGACCCACAAGATCAAAACTGGCTTTCCTGCCTTATATGTTCAAGGCAGAGAGAAACCTGCCTTCTCCAGGCCTTTCCTCTTATACCTATGTACACTCAGAGCTGACCAAGTCATGAGAGCTCATCTTTAAGAATAAATCAAATTCTGAGATATTCTCAAACACATCTCACAGGGAGAGAAAGACAGGGTGAGACAGTGTGAGGTAGTGATAGCTTTTACCTCAGAGAGAACAAGAGTGAATTGAGAAAATAGAAATCTTAGTGGCTGGTGGCCATGTTTCTGTGCACCTGCCAGAGGAGGATGACAGAATGCACTGCACATCTTCATGGTGGTGGAAGGAAGTGCACAGCAGATTCTGGCTCAGTGGCACTTGGTGAAGAGAAACTGGGGTGGCAGAACACAGTTTGTAATCAGTGGATTCCATGATCATTTTTTCTCTGGAAGCCTGAGGAGGCTGCTGGCATCAATGTTGGGAAAGATCCTTCCAGAAAGATAAGTGGAGGCCAAGCACGCTGAGCCTGATTCTAGAGGCCCAGGATGGTGGGCTGAATGCTCTGTCTGCCTCCCCACTTGAGGCTGTGTGGTGCCACACAGACCACACTCCTGTTCCCACCAGTGGGTTGTAGACTTTCTTTACTTGCAGGATTTGCCAACCCACCCCAGGGGTAGTCCCCAGAATTTGTACCTGGAGGATGGTCTATGTGCAAGTGTTCTGTCAGCAGAGGTAGGCAGCTTCCTGGTGGTACAGCCCTCACTTTAGGCTCTTGATCCTTTCCTCCTGGAGAGGTAAACCCCAAGAGCCACTGGATTGCATGATACTATGTGCAGACCATGAGGTAGGGCAGTGCCTGGTTTACAGACACACTACCTCAGATTTTGCCAATAGAGGCCTGTCCTATAAATTTCTAAAAACAGTAATATTCCCTCCAAACTGCATTGCTGAAAACAGCACTCCTTCTTTTTTCTTTTGGTACTGGGGTTTCAGTATCTGTCCAGGGGCACTTTTCCACTGAGCTATATGCCCAACCCTCTACTTTTGTATTTTGAGACAAGGTCCCTGAGACTGACCTTGAACTTGCCATCCTCCTGCCTCAGCCTCTCATGTTGCTGGAATTGTACGTGTTCACTACTGTACCTGGCCTAAAATATGCAGTTTTCTCCTCAAAGAAAAGAATGTACCTTCTGTTCTTGAGACCTCAGATGTCAATGCTACCTTAGAGTGAACTACAATACTGAGAATTCCTGGAGTCTCAGAGCTCCAAAGAGTCACTATTCTGTGGGCTGCACCAACATAGCACTATGCTAGAATGTTCATGGTCTTTGGGGGCCTACATCTTCCACATGCCTCTGTGGTGAGAGATGTATGGGCAGAACACCACACAACACTGCCCAGAATACTTAGAGGTGCCTGGGTGACTATGAATCCTGCAACTACCAGAGACCTCTGTAGTGAGGATGGCATTCAGGCTGTATAATTCTAATAAACTTCAACCACAGCACTTTAACACTGATCAAGCAAACATTAAAAGAAGGTGGGGTTTTGCTGCTCTTTGGAACCCATTTTCTTACTAAACTACTTATTTTAAGAACACACACACAGAATGAGACAGTGCTCTGAGAGTTGTTCTTCCATTTCTACAGTTGTCCCTGAAGAGAACATTTTTATCTATCAAAAAGTTTATCTTCCCCATTTTTAGTACGTGGATCTAAGGTGTAGTTAAAGTGTTTTGAGGAGGAAAAATACCAAGAATGAGATTTCTGGTCACTTGAATATTTCCAATCAACATCTAATTTTAAAAGTATGTTAAATTTTTTTGGGCCTCATGAATCTACAGCACCAAGCACAAGTCTATGACATCAGACCCACCATCTCCAGTGCCCACACTATGGCTGATCATCTATCAACATGGAGGTCACTTTTTCCCACAAGCATTGATTATTCCTGACCTGGATGTTGTGGGATAGCACCCTTCATGAGACACTGAATTTTCAAGTTCCTCTCAAGCATCAGGTTCCTGAAGAATAGAAGGATTGAACAGTACAATATAATTTTATTGCTGAATTCTTTTATAATTAGTAGTATTATTAAGATTATTCATATTAGACCCATTATATTTCTACTTTTTACTTTTATTAATATTTTCTTGCTATATTTTCCTCATATATCTGTTTCCTTGGAGACTGTTTCTCCTTTTCTCATACTAACAACCTATTTCTTTTAATTCTGCTTTCAATATTCCTACAACACAGTATCTCTATAGACTCACTTCTTATCTCATTAACATTATATCCTACATCCCTCCCCATCCCTTTTGCCCACCATTAGAAATTGCATTCCTTATTGCAAACCAATTGGTTTTGCTATAGATAATACTTTGACTCATCATCTCTATTTATTAAGACAACACAATATCTTAATAGGAACAATTTGGGTTAAGGACACATATTGATTGTTGCACTGCTAATATTGATCTCTCACTTCAAGGTGAGGTATTAGAAATCTGCAGGGACACTATAAGTCTATAGAGGGGAAACTGCAATACCTCAAATTTGCACTGCTAGAGGGGAAGATATGTGAACAACATGAGAAAACAAGGGAAGAAAGTGGCCCAAACAAACCTAGATGCTATATCAATAGAACCCAATGACAACATGAAAGAGGAAGAGTCAGAAAGGGAGTTCAGAATGTACAAAACCAAAATGATCCTAGAAGTAAGCAATAAGATAAGAGAGCAAATGCAGGCAATGAATGATTGCACCAATAAACTGTTAAAAGAGCAATTGCAGGAAATTAAAGATCATTTCAATAAATAGATTCTGAAAATACATCAGACAGAAATACTTGAAATGAAGAAAACAATAAACCAAATTAAAAATTCAATAGAAAGCATAACCAAAAGGCAAGATCACTTGGAAAACAGAACCTCATAAAAAGAAGACAAAATATTTAATCTTGAAAACAAGGTTTTTCAAACAGAGAAGATGGTAAGGATTCACAAATGGAACCTCAAAAATTATGGGACAAGGGCCAGGGAGATAGCTCAGTCAGTAGATTGCTTCAATCCCCGACACAGCAAAAAAAAAAAAAAAAAAGAAAAAAAAAAAAAGAAAAAAAAATAAAATTATGGAATATTATGAAACGATCAAATTTAAAAATTATTGGGATTGAGGATGACTACGAGACATAATCCATAGGAATGAATAACCTATTTAATGAAATAATTGCAGAAATTTTTCCAAATCTGATGAATGAAATGAAAAATCAAATAAAAGAGGTTTAAAGGACACAGAATATACAAAAATACAACAGAGGCACACCAAGGAACATTAAAATGAAAATACCTAAAATACAAAATAAAGAAAATTTTAAAGGTTGAGAGAGAAAAGCACAAGATTACTTACAGGGGAAACCAATATGAATCTCAGCAGATTTTTCAATCCAACTCTAAAAGAAGAAATGCATGGAACAGCATATTTCAAGCTCTAAAAGAAAATTTATGCCAACCAAGAATCTTATCCCCAGTAAAGCTTACATTCAGATTTGATGAT